>NC_073303.1:91970590-92190590 GCF_027595985.1 Sorex araneus | reverse complement strand
ACTGAGAGAACAATTCCATCTTGGCTTTGTTTCAAAAAGAAAATTAAATGGAGATATTTAAATCCCAGTTATGGCAAATCATATTTCATTGACCAAAATTCATATAAATAAACTGAGAGAGAGTGAAAAGTTATAATCTTTTCACAATGAGATAGCCAATATTTTAGAACTACAATACAGTCAACCATATAGTCTGGTTGGAAATACTTGACAATGACTAATATGCTCTATGATATGCTATTTTCTACTTTCTTCAACTAACATTTTATTTTATGTTCTTCTATGACATAGTTTTGATATTTTTAGCATCTTCTTTCCTGGCTATATTCCCATAAGTACTACTAATAATTATAGCCACTGAGAAATGTAAACTTATGTCTATACTCTACTCTTTACTGGTATCATTAATAATTCTTAAAACAGTACTTGAAGCAAGTATTATTATACTCAGATACTATATAAATATGCATAAACCTAGGTAAACATGAGTATCTTAGGTAAACTAAATTAGCTTTACCAAATTCACACTTCTGGTATGACCTTTCCTTCCTTCCTTCCTTCCTTCCTTCCTTCCTTCCTTCCTTCCTTCCTTCCTTCCTTCCTTCCTTCCTTCCTTCCTTCCTTCCTTCTTTTTTCCCCTTCTCTTTTTTCTCCCTCTCTCTCTTTTTTCTTTCTTACTCTTTCTGAGCTACATGCAGATGCAATCAGGGTAGTTATGGATTTGAGATGATCACACAGAATCACTCAGAGATTACACCCAGCTCTGTGATCAGGAATCACTCCTGGTGGTTCTCAGTGGACCACAAGGTATGTGGGGATTGAACCCCTGAGTTGGCCACATGCAAAGCAAAAACTGTACTCTGGTTCTTATCTAGCACAGTGGTCTTATAAGTTAACATTACATCATTTTTTAAAAAGTGGATTAATAAGCAGTAATTATTAGAAAAAAATAAAAAGGAAACTATGCCACATATCCTAAACATCTGTCATCCCTATTATATCACATATATCAAAAGGATCTTTGTGGAAAAACATTAAATTAAATAATGAATATTTACTTTTTAAAAGTTAATAATAAAATTAAGCTATTTTATCACCTGCCACTTAGCTTAATTTTTATTTCATTTATTACCTATTTATAGCACAATGCAAATAAAAGGTTGATGCACTTACTGCAATGTCATGAAGATGAAGATTCAGAGATACCAACTCAACTCTCTAAAGATCCATAGATTTTAAAAAATGTTAGAGCAAGAATCAACCTTTATATTTCATGAATTTTTGAGACTACAATACAGATGTGTTTTAATCTGACCAGACTTCAGTAAGATGACCCATTAGCTGTTTACCACGAAATGGTTCAAGTCCAATGTACCCAACACCTCTCATTCCTGTATTTCCTTCAACATACTGGTTGGATAATCAATGCTCTCAGAACACAAATTACTGTAAAATAAGACACTTCGTGTTGGTCCTGATTCTGCCTCCTAAAGGTGGCAGGTTTGCATCACGATTTTACATAAATTCTCTTGGCACTGGCAGCAGGAGGCAGGCAGGAATGTGGCTTTGCCATGTGACAAATATAGAGCTGATGTCCTTAAAGCTCTAACAAGAGACTATCCTCAAGGGAGATGCCATGCAATAAATAATTTTTTGCCATAACACATTCCTTCTCTTTGCATAAATTTAACACCCCACTCTCTGTGCAATATGTGATCTTCCTGCTAAATCCCCATAGACAGAAATAGCTCTGGTAAGATGTGATAAAAGACAAGTAGCAGAAAGGAAGGGAGACACAACCCATTGGAGAATTTGACTTTAACGCCAGCTTTTCTATAATGGATGTACATTTGCATTCGTTGCTAGTAACAATATATAAAGGACAACCACAATAGTGCAGATGACCTTATTAGTTTGATGTGCTTTCCAACATGTAAAATAAATTCTAATTATAACATGCAGGTTCCCTTTTCTCTGCCAGATATTCATTGGCTGCCATCCTCCTCCTGAGTTCACTCAAGACAATAGCTATGAGCTACTTTACTCACCTTAAGCATACAGTCCAGGTATCTGCCCCAATCTGATCTCTGGGTGAAAGTTTCTGAGATCTTCTAACACAAGACATATACTCCATTTTGTTTTGATTTTTTTCTCCATTTAGGTTAACATAGAAATCTGAAGGGGATATACAAATATTTATAAAATATTTTCTGGAGATCAGCCCAACAATGAAAAAAAGAATAGTGTTTTCGAGAAGTTTAAATCAACCTAAAAATGTGTCCCATGTTCTATAATTCTCAAACAAGCTCCCTTATCACCTGGAAACTGGTGGTTAGTACACCATTGTTCTCTTTGATCGGTGACACAATCTTGACATTTTCATCTCTAAAAAGGAAGCACGCGTGCTGTTTGGGAACTCCTGTGTGCAGACAAAGATACACTGATTGGGTGAAGGCATCGGTCTGATTTTCCTTTATTCCCAGATCTGGGTAACAACATCCTTTTCTATGTGTGCATCCCCCTCTTCCTATACCACATTCTGTTCTTAATGCCAATAACAGCAACCAAACACTTTTCCACCGTGAAGATTTAGTGTGTCATGCTCTATGTCCTGGATATCAGACAAAGAGAGCCCCCCTCCCCCCAAAATAAGTATTTAAGTGAAATAAGAGCAATAAAATCACAGACATGGAACTGACTAGAAGTCTTTCAGTTTCAGTCTTTCAGTGAGAAAAGTCTCCAAGTCAAATTTGTCTAAATGGAAATATAAATCTATGTAAAATGAAAACAGGGTTGACACATCTCAGAAAGAGTTAAATAAAGCCCTCGGGAATAATTTTTTAAAAAATTTTTTATTAGTGGGGGCCGGAGCGATAGCACAGCGGGTAGGGCATTTGCCTTGCATGCGGCCGACCCAGGTTCGATCCCCGGCATTCCATATGGTCCCCCAAGCACCGCCAGGAGTAATTCCTGAGTGCAAAGCCAGGAGTAACCCCTGAGCATCGCTGGGTGTGACCCAAAAAGCAAAAAAAAAAAAAAATTATTAGTGAATCACCGTGAGGTACAGTTACAAACTTATAAACTTTCATACTTGCATTTCCATTCTTCTCCACCAATGTTCCCAGTATCCTTCTCACTACCCTCACCCCAACACCCAACACCCCACCCTGGCTCTGCAGCAGGGCATTCCCTTTTGTTCTCTCTCCTTTTGGATGTTGTAGTTTGCAATAGAGGTATTGAGTGGCCATCATGTTCAGTCTATAAGTCTACTTTCAACTTGAGTGGGTCCTCCCAACATTCTCTACTAGATGTTCCCTTCTCTATCTCAGCTATCTTTCCCCCCAGCATGTATGATTTTATTAACTTTGTTTTCCTTCACCACATGCCCAGATCCTTCTGCACAATTTGTGTTGGCTTCACCGTCTTAAACTGCCCTAAGGTGAGTCAGTGCAAGAAGACCTGGATTGTGAGAGATTTGATAAATAAATCAGCCATATCTCACTTTTCATATCTTTAAACTAAAGCATTAGCTTCTTTGTATGAGCTCTGTGAAAAATTTTGACAAATGTTATACCTGTCTGGTATAGAACAAGCTTCTCTGTGGCAAGTAGGAAGTTTTGGGGTTTAAATATTTTGTAGCAATTTACACTTGAACACAAACAGTTCGTTCCTACATATTGCTAATTGGTGACAAATATGAAGTCTTCTTTTTTACTGTTACATTTACTGCAATGATACAGAAAATGATTTTTGTAAGTACTAATTATTGATCTCTGGCAACATTCTATAATCAAGTTCCCATTTTGTTTTCAATTCCTTTCCATATCATGGTTCAAGTACAGTTTGGGATATTTGGATGTACTTTATCCTCTAGGACGATCCACTATAAACCTGAAGCTGTTTAGTTGAACCTTCACAAGTTCTAAAGGGGTGGTGGTAATTGTATCCTGGCATTCCTACGTCCTGAACAGAGTTTACCAAATTAATGAAAATCATTAAGAATTAGGTTTGATTACCATCAGTATTGCTTGGCATCCCCAAGAACACTATTTCTAGTGCAACATGCCGTGAATTATTATATAAAACAATTAAGTATTATCTTTCCAATTCACTGCTACTCCAATACTATTTCAGTAGAGGCCATCATTATCTTGTCATTCTCCCAGTTCTGAAATATAGCTATCACTCTTGACTCAATACTTTTTGTTGTGCTCCTATACAGTCCATCATGTAGTCCTGTTGGTCCTATCTTAAATGTTTTTCCGGAATGTCTACATGTGTTTCTCCACACTTCTATCGCCTCACAAAAGTCACTAACATCTGTCACTATGATTACAGGACTGTTTTCCATCTGCCCTTTTTCAGTCACAGGTGCAAATGTGTCCACCCAGTTGCCCCCCTCTCAGGCACTTTATATCTCAGTTTTTATCCATCTTCTAGTTCTTGTATTAAATACAACTTTTCCAGGTCAATATTCCCTAAACGCTTTCATGGTATTCTATATTAATATTTATAATATATTAGAACTAGAAAGTACCAATTATTTGTGTTACTATTTATTAACTGCCCTTACAGGTAAATAAAACTTTATAGGAAGTGAGCACTGTAGAAGGTGTTTCTGTTTCCCAAAACCCAATTCCTCATAAAATAAATGCTTAATAAATATTAAATGAATAGATCTATAAAGGAATATCATAGCACATTCAAACTGTGTATACATTACCTTTCTGATTTTTTTCCTTAGGATTATTGTCCTAATGTTAAGCAATAGTAGTCAAAGCTCACTGTAACAACTGCAAATATACAAGATACAAGGGAATCTCAGTGCTAACTAAATTATCATCGGAAGTGTAATTGGTGTTTTGATGTCTCATTAATATATGATATTTTCATCCTAATTCTAATATTTTCCACCTGAATATGGGAGTGTTATTGACCTGATTTATTCTCAATTATAAAATCTCAACCCTATCAACATAATGAATTAGGAGATGTTTTCAGGCCTTACAAAAGGATTCACCAAAGTGGTTCTCTAAAACAGTAAGTTCTCTCTGAGGGCATTTAAAATTGGATTTGATTTACAAAAATTTGATTTGTACATAACTATTCAGGGACATATTGATTGTTTAAAGTGAGGTACATCAGGATATAAATACCTTTAATCTTTTATAATAGAGGCAGCAATTAAAATTGCTTTTGCTAAGCAATTTTTGAAATGGAACTTTCAGTTTTTGCTGGCTTCTCCCTATTGAGAGGAATCCATCTCTCCTCCATACACCTTTCTCCTGATAATTAAATGAGATAATCATGTGGGCTTCTTTGTGGAATGCCGTTTCTGACAGAATCGTGCTCCCATCTTATGGATACTGCAAAAGCTGTGCTAGTGGTTTAATTTCATTTCCCTCCCTCTTTGTTAATACAGTCCCTTCTTATTTTCGCTTCTCAGAAGCTTTGTTAGAGAAGAATCGATTTGTTGCTTATTAAAAAATGGTCAATTACTATGGTATTAGTTGGCCTTGTATTCCCTTACCACAGTGTCATTTTCATTCCCTGAAAAAGTTTGCCCTTTGTGTCTATGTCTGCTTGTTTGCTTTATTTTGCTTGTGGTATGGAGTAGCTAATAAGGAATCCTGATGATAGTTTGCTCCATCTCCAGATTGAATTTCTTTATAGATCAGCCTCGGTAATTCATTTCCCAACTGGCTCTAATCAATACAGCTTGACTCGGCTTAAGGTTAGAGAAACTAACAAAACCATGCTACTGATTGGGTGTCTCAAAGCACCTTCACAAAAGCTCTCTTTGATGGTGACCTGTCAAACTGAACCACAGCCTTTTAGTGGAGTCAGGACCTGAACTCTACCCAAGGCCCCAAAGCTGTCATTGTCTTGTTTCCTTTGATTCTGGGAAACCAAAGGCCAGAGAGGTTTTACAAAATCAGCATGGCATGAAAAAGTGCGTCTGGTCATACTAAGCACTTGGTGTTAAGCTTCAGATAGTGGTTCAACTATTCTGAGATTGCATTTCAGCATCTAAAGAATAAAGTAGCTGTACCTGTTGATATCTCTGGTCTTATTAAATTCATATGTGCCAAGACTCTGTGAAGGAAGAAAAACTGGATATGGTCACACTTATTTACCTATTTTTGAGAAGTACCAACAATGACTGCCTTTTGTATAAAGGGATGGAAAGCCATTGTTTCTAAATCAGAATAAAACTGTTTACCACCTGCCATAAACTACATGAACTACATGGACTACATGAACTACATAAATTATATAAAATACATGAACTACATGAACTGCATGGACTGGAGCAATAGCACAGCAAGTAGGGCATTTGCCTTGCATGAGGCCAACCTGGGATCCAGTCCTTCATCCCTCTCGGAGAGCCCGGCAAGCTACCAAGAGTATCCCGCCCGCAAATCAGAGCCTGGCAAGCTATCCATGTTGTATTCAATATGCCAAAAACAGTAACAACAAGTCTCACAATGGAGACGTTACTGGTGCCCGCTCAAGCAAACAATGGGACGACAGTGCTACAGTGCTACTGCCTGCCATAAGATTTTCAGAATTTATTCTCTGTGGCTATGGCTAAGTTACAGTCTCCCTCCAAGTTCCTGTATCCTTATCTACAAAATAGGGGTAAGAAATTTTCTCCTTCATTAATCCAGGGAATGATGTATGAGATAACTGAAATCACAGATGTAACAAGCACTTTGAAATTTAAAGCATAGTGCATAAAAGGGACTGTTAATCAGCTGGCCATTGCATTGCCAGGAAATAGAGGCTTGAATATCACCCGAGAGCTTTATAAATCTGGCTCCCTCCTGCTATTTGCTCTCCCAGCTTCTCCTCCACCGTTGTAGTTCATGCAAGCCAGAAATCATGGCTTGTTTATAAGCTATCCATGTGCAGAAACTCATTAGTGCAGGCAATGACACGATCCTCAGGGAGTGATGCAGAGATACAGCCATGTTCAGCCAGCCTGCCCATTCAAGTAGGCAAAAGTTCTAATACCCACTGGTCAATCAACTAATCATCAAATCAATGTGTTGCCTAACAAACTGGGAGCATGGCCTCACAAATCCTTCAGGCATACTGTAAATAGTGAGCAAGAGCCAGCCCAACTCAGTTTTAGACCAATAGTGGCATTGATAAACTGTCAGTGAAGGTCTAATATGAAGCATGTTTATGTTTTTTCCTAAGCTACTACTATTTTATTTTCTAAAATTATATATCTATAGGACTAAGGACTTGTTCATATAGTAATATTTGACCTCCATTTCTTCCAATTATTTATAGTCCTGGATTCTTACTTTGAGCCACTTTCAGTACTGTCCATATTATATAAATGTTCTCATTTAACTGATTCGCCACAATATCTTTGTGATGTAAGTAATTACATAATGGTATTTCTCAAATTAATGAATGAAAGCAGCTAAATAATGAACATATGTTGAGTGCTTTCTCCATCTTAGGTAGCATGATAGTTATCTGAGATTTAGAAATAAGTAAGAAAGACAAGGCAGCTGCCTTCATTGAGCATATGGCTGAGTATTATGATACTCATCTGTAAATAAACAAACTGAAGATAACTTAACTTGCCAAAGATCACATAGTAAAACAAATTTAGATTAGAGATGACAAGAAAATCTAACTCTGACCATAATAGAATAACTTTTACACATTTACCTTCCTGACCAAACTAATGCTAAAAACTGTGTAAAATATATAAAGCAACTTGTTATAGGCATTTAACACCAAGAAAGATAAGGTAATGATTCATAAGGAAAGAGAATAAAACAAAATAGAGCATATTTAACCTGGCTCCCAGCCTTGACACACGTTCCCAACTTTAGTCCAGAAGCTTCATGGCACACAGGGTGAGATACATGTGGGCAGGTTCCCGCTGCATGCACACAGGACAAGACTCCACAAAGTCTAACAGGAAACACTCTGTCACTGTCACTGTCATCCTGTTGATCATCAGTTTGCTCAAGCGGGCCCAGTAACGTCTCCATTCATCCTAGCCCTTAGATTTTAGCAGCCTCTCTTTACTCATCCTTCTCAATGGTGCCGCATTAGAGGGTCTTCAGGGTCAGGGGAATGAGACCCATCATTGTTACTGTATTTGACATGTAAATATGCCATGGGGAGCTTGCCAGGATCTCCCCCATGTGGGCAGTAAACTCTTGGTAGCTTGCCAGGTTCTCCAAGAGGGAGGGCTACGCTATCAGATGTCACTCGGCCACATCATGGCCTTGCGCTTCCCGGAGCTTGTTTTTATAGTCTCAGGATCTTGGCCTTGATGGGATTACATGGCACTGGGGGCAGTTTCTGGCTATGACCCCCTAGCTACTGGAAAATGGGGAATCTGGGTGGAAACACTCTATAGACAGGAAATGGTAAAAAAAAAAAAACCAAAACCATAGTGGTCATGGAAATCAGATAATACTGGTATTCCAGTTCTGTTAGACTAAAGACACCTCACTGAGCACTTCAAGTCTTCACTTAAAACCAAAAAAGAGCAAGTTGATCAAGCCATGAGTCATAATCAACACCTAGGATAAGGAGAAAATGATAACAAACTATACATAATAAAGTAACCTAATTGTTTGGTAGTGTGGTCACAAAGCATTAATATTTATGGCATTAATATGCAAAGATACTGCTCTCAATCATCTCCAAACTACCCCACACACCAATGTCCTTATGTTACTTCTAGTCCTCCTTTCCTCTTTATTTCTTCTCTCACCATCTGGTGATCAAGGATTTGTCATTATTCCATGTTATCTATTTCCTCTTCTGGTAATTTAATACTTCAAAACAATTTAACTTTTTAAAGAAAGACAGCATGATTCATATGTTCTATAGTGTATATTTCCAAATGCTCATATTATATTCAAAACCTATTATGCTATTAAGAAACAAGAAAACATGAAACTTAAATTATAGAAAAATAAATCGGCAAATACTAAGTTAGGATATAAAACACTAGAATCAATAGACAGAACATGGGCACTTTAAAGTAGTTATATATGTATCCAGGTATGTAAAAGGAAAGATAGGTATAAAGAAGAAAGGGCATCTCAGCAGATAAATGAAACTATTAAAGTGTAAAGTGTATGAATATTATAAAATTTAAAAATTAATAATGAAATAAAAATTTATCCAGTAGCATATGAGAAATGACAGAATCTATCTCATGGTGATTCAATAAAATTTAAAAAAATAATCACAAACACCAAAACAAAAAGAAAAGAAAATATTAATAAATGAAATGGATTAATGAAAGTGCTGAAGCCTGAAGAATATAGGGGCTGGTGAAGATCTTGAAATAAATCTTTAAAAATCTTGGCCACAGTGTTAACTATCTTAGGACATGTTATAACTGGTCTCCCCCAAAAAATGTTAGAAAGAATTTGTCAGAAATAAATTTCAAGGGAAAATGACAAAAATATTCCAAATTTGATAAAAATCTCTCCATAGATTCAATAGCTCATCAAGCCTAAATAGGGTCAATATAATGCAAGTCTTACATGAACAGAGGATACTGTAAATAATGAGAACATTACGGAAATATACAATTCTATAATTCAGATGAACAGAAAAAAATTCTAATTAAACATAATGAGTCATTTATTTTTCCTGCGGGGAGGAAGGGCAGAGTGGGGGTGAACATCCAGCTGTTCTAGGAACTTACTTCTGGGTCTGAAGGATCATTCCTGGTGTGGCTCAGGGGACATATGAGGTGCCAGGGATCAAACCCATGTTGGCTATGTGCTATCCTACCCTACCCTCTGTACTATCTCTCTAGTCCCTAAAGCAATCGTTTTCAGAATTCAAAAATTCTAATTTTATTTATTTTTTTCTTTTTGGGTCACACCCAGCAATGCACAGGGATTACTCCTGGCTCTGCATCTCAGGAATTACTCCTGGCAGTGCTAGGGGGACCATATGGGATGCTGGGAATCGAACCCGGGTCGGCCGCATGTAAGGCAAACGCCCTACCCGCTGTCCTATTGTTCCAGCCCCTCTAATTTTATTTTTATATAAGAATGACAGTCTTAAAAACAGAAAACATATACTTTATTTTTAAGTTTTAGTTTTACTTTGTTACTATGTTACAGCAGTCAACAAAGCATAGTTTGGGCCTTAGGATAGACAAATAGATCAATGTAACTGAATGAAAGAATCTAAAAACAGTTTCAAACATTTTACTTTTCTTAAGTGCATGCAAGTGATGAAGCTGTCACTGTCACTGTCATCCCGTTGCTCATCGATTTGTTCGAGCGGGTACCAGTAACGTCTCTCATTGTGAGTCTTATTGTTACTGGTTTTGGCATATCCAGTACGCCACGAGTAGCTTGCCAGGCTCTGCCGTGCAGTCACGATACTCTGGTAGCTTGTAGGGCTCTCCAAGAGGGGTGGAGGAATCGAACACGGGTTGGCCTCGTGAAAGGCGAACACCCTACCGGAAACAAAGAAAGAAAATGGAGGAAAAAGAAGTTTAGCATTTTCCTAAATTAAACAACACTAAAGAGAGAACATGTGAACACAAGCAAAAGTAAAGCTGGACCTTGGGAAAATATGTAAAATCTGCTATTATTAATCTTAATTAAGAAAAAAAAACCTTTAAATTCTGTTATGGCAAATTTTATTTTAGAAAATAGGCAAAAATCAAATAATTCTCTGAAAAATTAAGCTCTCAATCATAGAATTAAAAGTTTGAGAAACTAAAAAGACAACCTACAAATCAGTAGAAATTATTTCAGTAGATATTAGACCAGTAGAAAATAATAATAATACATAAACTCTATTTCATTAATATTAACTAATTTTTTATAAATCAGCAATTTTCTTAAAGTCATACAAATAGATCAAAGACATTAGCAGACAGTTCTCCCAAAAGTTGCATAAATGGACACTTACTAAAAGAACATTTTGTTCTAAGTCATCAGGAAATGTAAATGACAATGAAATACCAGTGTCATTTACTAGAATGGCTTAATTTAATCAATAACATCAAATGTTGGTTGTAATGTTAAACCACCAGAACCCTCAAATGTTGCCAGTGGGATGTTAGATGATAAAAACCTTGGAAAATTATTACAAAATTAAACATACATCTAGCCCATGGTTAGTAAATCTACTCCAGGTATTTTACCCAAGGCAAACAAGAAATATATATATTCATGAAAAGACTTGAGTACTATACCAGCCAATTTAATAGCTCTAAACTAGAATCAACACATCAAAAAGGTAGCACATAAGTATATTATATTGTTATGTTAGTACATACATTATATTATTTCAATAAAATTGAATCATTAATAAATGCCATGAAGTACGATAGCCACAGCAACATGAATGAATGCAAAAAACATTTTACTGAGTGATAGTTAACTCATCACATAAACTACATTTTATATGAATACAAGTATAATTTGTATTCATATAAAATGTAGTACAATTCATTTATATGGCCTTTAAGGATAAACAAAGCTAATGTTTATGATTGAAATCAGATCACTGGTTGCCTCTGGGACAATAGGGAAGGAATATGAAACAAATGTTTTGGGTGTTGAAATGTTCTTGATTTTATTAGTGCTTTTGTTACTTGGGAAACTACATTTGTCAAAACTCATTAAACTACCTATTTAAATATTTGTTTACTTCCCTGTATGTACATTTTACCTCACTGAAGATAATTAATTCAGCTTGTCTGACTCCAATAACTACAGTTTAGTCAGCTATCCCATGTTGAATCTCAGGCAAAAAGCTAACAATTGTAACTCTATCTCATGGTGATTCAATTGAAAAAAAATTATTTATTTTTAAAATTTATTTCAGCACCATGATTTACAAAGTTATTCATAGTGGAGTGTTAGAAATATATTCCAGCACCAGTCCCACCACCAGTGGCTTCTTCCCTCCACCCCTTATCCCCAGCCTGCCACATTGATTGACACATTTTTAAGTTTTGTTGTTGAAATATGAATCTATCATTTCAGTGTTGTTTATTCTGTGGTATAGATATGTAGCTAAACTGTTCCTTTGTACCACCCATGTACTTGATGCTTTAAAATAAGACAGCAAGTGTGGGGAAAAAGACAATGGATTCTTTTATCAGAGTGAGCAAGCTGTTCTAAACACTAATGGTGACAGAAATATTTATAGTTATTACAAACTACTCTGGACTGGAGCTATAGCACAGCAATAGGGCATTCACCTTCACTCGGCCAACCCGTGTTCGATTCCTCTGCCCCTCAGAGAGCCTGGCAAGCTACCGAGAGTATCTCACCCACATGGCAGAGCCTGCCTAGCTACCCGTGGCGTATTGGATATGCCAAAAACAGTAACAATAAATCTCACAAAGAGAGACATTACTGGTGCCCGCTCGAGCAAATCGATAAGCAACGGGATGACAGTGACAGTGACAAACCACTATCTTAACCTCTTAGAGTAGTAGTATACCTGTGAAGCTTCAAGAAAATGGACTATCTGTATGTATGACTTGTTTTTGTGGGAATTGACAGCAAAACCAACAGATTTACATCAACTCATGTTAGTCTCTCATTTTCTGTAAGAGAGGAGTGTGGGAGTGGCTTAGCTGGGTGACCTAGCTCAGTGTTTCCTTGTGGATTCAGTGAGCTGTGGAAAGAGCTACACAAATCTGAAGGCTAGAAGGTCTCTTTCAGAGTCCCTCCACAGAGACTGATCTCCTGACTAACTCTGGGCAGGAAGGCTAAGGGTCTTGCAAGTGGGCCTTTCTATTCACTGCAGCATACCAGCAGGACAAGGGAACTGGGGATCCAAGAGAAAGAGCGTAGGATCAAAGCGGAAGCCACAGTTTCTCAAAGGACTTGCCATTCCTTTTCAAATATTCTTTTTTACATGGGCTTGATGCAAGTGTGGCGGGACCGTGCCGGAAGGGAATACCAGAAGCAGGCTCCATTGAGGGCCTTCTTGGACCTCAGCTACCATGGCAACTTTTTACCTCTGAGGCACAGCTCATTAGATAAGTGACTTGGAACAGTATGTGTTCTCTACAAGCTCCAATTTAATAATAGATGAAATGGAAAGGAGTTATTATATTTATCTCAGGGACTGAATTTGTGAACAATGTTCTTGGGATGAAATCCTGGAATGGAGTAAGTACCCATTAATATTATTTTAAAAACACAAATAAATTAATACAGTTTTAGGCAGTATCTGATATCACTCTCCTGACCAGAGAATCTACGTAAGCACTTTAACACAGATTGAATATCTGGGTAGGTTTTTGTTTTTTTATTTATCTATTTTATTAAATCACCATGTGGAAAGTTACAAAGCTTTCAGGCTTAAGTCTCAGTTATACGATGCTCAAACACCAAGTGTGTGTGTGGTGGGGGTGGAGGGGTACTCTCTAATTTGTACCTTGGAATCCTGGTTAAGTTTTATAATCTCAAATTCAGGAACTCCTCTTCATTCCTGCTTTATCTACCTCACATACTTTGCATCTATTGCCTTCTCCCTTTAAACCATGAAGCCTCTTGAAGGAATCCTGTTCTTTAATCTTCTTTGATTTTCCCAATGCCACTGTTTGAGCTTCATATTGATTTTCAGGAAGCCAGTGTTTGTTGGCTATAGACATCTTACAGAACAGAACATTCAGAAATTGAAGTCAGTTGTCAAATGTCAATCAATTATGATAGTGTATAATAAACCACCCCCACACATCTCAAAGTCATACAGAAATAAATACTTATTCCCTTCTTGGGGGCTTGTAGGTCCTGAGAGGATGGGTTGTTGCTGGCCAAACTTTTCTGGGTAGCTCTGCTTCAGGCCAGAAGCCAGCTGACCTTAAACTCAAACCGATAGAAGTTTGGTTTATTATAGGAGACAGGATGGGAGGTTCAGCCACTCTAAGGGAAACTCTTCTTAGGTGGTGGCAAGAACAATCTTCTCAGGTGGTAGCAGAAACAAAAGAGAATAAATAGAATCGTGCAAAACATTTCAAACTACTTCCTTCTTCATGAATGTGTTTATCTCAGTAGTCAAAGCAGATTCACATGGTAAAGCCCTAAGTCAGGGAAATATTTAACCCACTTCCAGTGGGTAGATTGTTGAAGTCACATGGAGAAGTGCTTGAGCAGAGGGCCTGGGGTTAACCAGGCAGGGTGCTGCCACCATTAGAACTCAAGCCACAAGGACCCATTTTCTCCTAATCTAGGTCAGTGTTTTGGTGGGTGTGGTATCTGTAGCCAAGACATCAAACTAATCTCCCCCTCCATATCTCACAAGAGCCATAAATTAGCCTCTTATGTGGAACTTTCACTAGGGCAGCCTGATCACCAAGAACATATTAGGTCAACAATTCATCATAGGTCTACATCAATTAATATTAAATGAAAAACACTATAGTATCAGTGAGCATGAAAGTCCAAACCGTACAGATAGCAATGGTAAAATGGTGCAAAACCCCACAGGATTTAATGAGCAGAGAAGCTAGCTCAGATGATCCAACCAGTAATAGGGAGCTATATACCTCTCTCACAAGGAATTTACAATGGAGATATTAAGGAAGCATAAGGATCTAAAGGAAACAAAGGAATGCACTGCCAATAAAATACAAGAAGATTTGAGAGCAGAAAGGATGAAAATACAAATAAAATTACAAACAGAAATGTCAGACCTAAAAAACCTGGTAGGTGAAATGAAAAACTCAGTGGAAGACCTCAGAGCAGAGTAAAAGCTGCTGAGGACAGAATCAGTGAGCTCCAATATGAGGCATAGAGAATCTCCAGAAAACAGCAGAAAATGGAATAGAGCCTCAAAATAAACCAACAGATGTCAAGAGAAAATCGTGATGAAGTAAGAGGAATAATATAAGAACCATTGAAGTTCCAGAGGGCAAGGAGAAAAACTCTAACGAAGAAGAAACTGTCAAAGACATAATTGTTGAGGTGTTGCTAGAGCTGAAGAGTACATGCAGGCAGGTTCAGGAGGCCTGAAGGGTACAATCACTGTATCACTGTCGTCCCGGTGCTCGTCGATTTGCTCGAGAGGGCACCAGTAAGTCTCTATTTCTCCCTGTCATGTTCAGCGTCAGGGGAACAAGGCTCATTATTGTTACTGTTTTTGGAATATCAAGTACACCACAGGTAGCTTGTCAAGCTCTGCCATGCGAGATTCTGCATCAAAGGATGCTGGCTGAACAAAATCCAAAAAAAAAAAAATACCCAAGACAAATCCTTATCAGAATTTGAATACCTTAGACAGAGATAAAATTCTGAAAGCAGCAAGAACAAATAAAGCAATTCTTATGAAGGATCATTCTTAATATTTAAAAGACCAAACCAAATATATCGATAACCTCTCAGTATCTGTATTGCAGACCATAATGTCCAAAAGTAGAGAGAGAGTATGGGGGAAATTGTCTGCCATGGAGGCAGGGGTGGGGGTATACTGGAGACATTGGTGGTGGAGAATGTGCACTGGTGGAGGGATGGATGTTTGATCATTGTATGATTGAAATTCAAACATGAAAGCTTGTAACTGTATCTCACAGTGATTTAATAGTCATCTGTATCATTTATCATCCCGTTGCTCATTAATTTGCTCGAGCAGGCACCTGTAATATCTTCATTTGTCCCTGTCACGTGCTAGTGTAGCCAAATGGCATCTTCTCACTCCAGGAACACAAAGAGCATCAAACTGTTTTAGCATCCTCTCCTTATTCGTCCTTCCCAACGCTGCTGTGTTGGGGGCTCTTTCAGGGTCAGGGGAATAAGGCCCGTTATTGTTACTGTTTTGGCATATCAAATATGCTACAGGTAGCTTGCTAGGCTCTGCCATATGGGTGGGATACTTTCAGTAGCTTGGCGGGCTCTCTGAGAGGGACAGAGGCTCCAGGAGATTCAGTGTTATTTTCTTTCGGGAGCTTTGTTTTATAGTCTCTGGATGTTGGCTGTTGATGAGATCACATGGCACTGGGGGCAGTTTGTGGGTGTGACTGCCAAACTAATGGAAAAATGGGGATCTGGGTGGAGGAGGCCCAGTCCCAATCCAAGCAGGGTCGGAGATCTCAGCCACGGGTTCCACATACCTGGGTCCCTATGCCAGTTCCTTTATGCATGAGGCTCCTCCGAGTCTGTGGAGAGTGGCCTCTAGCATGGCTGTGGTAGGGTTCTGGAGGTTTTCTGCTGCCAGGGTTCTGCTTGGGGCAGGGAGGATGACTCAATCTGCCCCCCTTGGAGGGGACCCAGTGAAGACAGCCTGGCGCAGGGGCAGGACAGTGATTTTAACAGTGATCTTAAAAAAAATATTTACAGTTGACTTATTTGATGAAACTTTCAGGGCCCAAAGACAGTGGTGGGATATAGTGAAAAAACTTAATGAAATAAATTCCTCATAAAAAAAACTTTAACCAGCTAGACTTTCATTCATATGGAAAGGAACAACACACAGTTTCACAGACAAACAACAAATCAGGAACTTTATAGAATCAAAACCATGGTTACAAGAAAAACTGAATTAGCTACTTTAAGATGACAAGCCCCTCAAATAAATCAAACTTCAGCAGAAAGATAGGATATAACCCATATAAATAATTTCTCTCAATGTCAATGGGCTATATACATCAATTAAAAGACACAGAGTGGCAGGATGGATCAGAAAATTGAGCCCACTTTCTTTTGCCCACAAGAAACACATCTGAATAGTCACAGCAAACACAGACTCAAGGTCAAAGGCTGGAAAACATTTCTACAGATGCACAACTCCCTCAAAAATGCTGGGATGGCCATTCTGGTATCAGGACACATTGATTTCAGACATAGAAGGTCACAGGTGATGTGAAAGTCACTACTTAATGAACAAGGGATATATACATCAGGAAGAAATCACACTCCTAAATGTATACGTACCTAATGAGCGATCAACAAAATACTTAAAGCAACTAATCATAGACTTGAAAAAGGACACAGATAGCAACACAATACTAGTTGGATTTTCAAACCTGCTTTATCACTTCTCAATAGATCAACCAGACTCAAGCTTAGAAAGGACATACCTTATCCCTGTATAAAGATAAAGGGAAGAAATGAAAGAAAGGGCCTTTATATATACAACACATCATCCAAAAAAAGATGAATATACATTCTTCTCAAGTGTGAGACATTCTCCAGATAGACCACATACTAAGCCACAAAAAATACCTCTATAAAATTAAGAAGATAGAAATTGTATCAATGATCTTTTCAGAATATGAAGCACTGAAAATAGAAGTGAATCACATACCCAAACAGAAAATAAAATCAAACACCTGGAAATTAAGCAGCTTACTACTAAATAACCAGTGGAAGATCAGGAAATCAAAGAGAAAATTAAAAAATAAATAAAATTTTTTGAATCGTAAATAAATCTGAAAAAAAAGGAGAACGAAGGCATAAGTTACCAGAAATTATGGGACTTGGCAAAAGCTGTGTTAACAGTAAAATTTATAGCTCTACAAGCATACTTCAGGAAGAATGAGTGAACCCATATAAGTAACCTAACCTCACAGCTTAAGATCTTGTAAAATGACCAACAAAAGGAGTCAAATGATTCAGGGGAAGGAAATAATAAAATCTAGAGCAAAAATTAATGAGATGGAAGCCCAAAAAATAATCCTAAAATCAGTGAAACCAAGAGCTGGTTCTTTGATAAAATAAGCAAGATTGATTAGCCTCTAGCAAGACACACAAAGAAAGAAATAGAGAAAACCATAATAAACAGAATCAGAAATAAAACGGGGACATCACAACAGAAACTACAGAAATTCAAAGGATCATCGGAGATTACTTTGAGACTCTTTCTGTTGTGAAACAATAAACAATAAAACAATAAAACCTCAAGAAAATGGATGAATTCCTAGATCTCTATAGCTTCCTTAGGCTGAATCAAGAGGACTTGGAGTACCTGAACAGATCTATATCATTGAGGAAATTGAAACAGTAATATAAAGTCTCCCAAAAAATAAAAGTTCTGGCCCAGATGGATTCACTAGTGACTTTTTTTCAAATCTTTAAAGAAAGAGTACTTGTTCCCAATCCTTTTCAAGATTTCCTAGGAAATTGAAGAATCAGAAACACTCCCAACCAGTTTCTGTGAGGCACAAATCACCCTAATACCAAGAGCAAACAGAGATACCACACACAAAAAAGAAATTTGCAGACCAATATCCTTGATGAACACAGATGCAAAGATCCTCAACAAAATCCTAGCAAACAGAATTGAATGACTCATCAAAACGATCAGACACCATGCCCAAGTAGGATTCATCCCAGGGATGCAAAAATGGTTTTTGTTGTTTTGTATTTTTTTTTTTTTGCTTTTTGGGTCACACCTCATGATGCACAGGGGTTAGTCCTGGCTCTGCACTCAGGAATTACTCCTGACAGTGCTCAGGGAACCATATGGGATGCTGGGAATCAAATCTGGGTCTGCTGCATGCAAGGCATACACCCTATCCATTGTGCTATCGCTCCAGCCCTGCAGGGATGGTTTAACACTCACAAATCAATCAGCATAGTACAACATATCAATAAAAGAAAAGATAAAAACCATACAATAATATCAATAGAGCAGAGAAAGCATTTGACAAGATCCAGCACCCATTCACTCTCAACAAAATGGTAATTGAAGGAGCTTTCCTCAGTATAGTCAAAGCCATCTACCACAAGCCCACAACATTTCAATGGGGAGAAACTTCCCTCTAAGATCAGTGAAAAGACTGAACTCAGAGATCAGTTGCCCTGATCTCTCAGAGATCAGTTGCCCTGATCTCTGAGAGTGGGTGAGGTTGCCCACTATCACCATCCCAATTCAATATAGTATTGGAAGTTCTTGCCCTAGCAGTTAGGCAAGAAAATGATATCAAGGGCATCCAGATAGGAAGGAAGAGATCAATCTATCATTATTTGTGATGACATTATACTATACTTTGAAAATCCTAAAGTCTCTACAAGAAAGCTCCTAGAAAGAATACGTTTGTATAGTAAAATGGCAATCTACAAAATCAACACCCATGGGATGGGAAATATTATTGACCCAATACACGTTAGATAAGGGGTTGATATCCAGGAGGTACAAGGCATTAGTAGAACTCTACAAGAAAAAAACCTTCAACCCCATTAATAAGTGGGAAAAAGAAATGAACATAAACTTCCTCAAAAAATAAATACAAATGGTAAAAAGGCACATGAAAAAATGCTCTGCCTCACTAATCATCAGGGAAATGCAAATAAAAACAACAATGAGATATCATCTTACAACCCAGAGACTGGCACATATTGAAAAGAATAAGAACAACCAGTGGTGGCTCAGATGTAGAAAGAAAGGAACTCTCTTTCATGGTTGGTGGGAATTCCAACTGATTCAACCTTTCTGTGAAACCATATGGGCATTCCTCAAAAAACTAGAAATTGAGCTTCCATCTGATCCAGCAATACCACTTCTGGGAATATATCCCAGAGGTACAAAAAAGCACAGTAGAATTTACCTCTAAATCTATATGTTCATTGCAACACTGTTCACAATAGCCAGAATCTGGAATCAACCCTAGTGCCCGAGAATAGACAACTGGTTATAGATCTACACAGTGGAATACTACACAGCTATTAGAAAAGATGGAGTCATGAGATTTGCATGTAAGTGGATGACATGAAGAGTATCATGCTAAGTAAAATGAGTCAGAGATAGAGGGACAGACATAGTATTACTGTATTTATGTGGAATACAAAATATCATAGTATGATGTTAACACTCAAAGACAGTAGAGACAGGGCCAGGAACATTGCTCCACAGTTGAAAGTCTGCCTCATGAGCTGGGGGAGAAGGCAATGGGATAGAGAAGGAATCATTAAGTCAATGGTGGTTGGAGGAATCGCTCAGAATGGGAGATGTGTGCTGAAAGTAGATATAGGACCAAACATGATGGCCTCTCATTATCATATTGCAAACCATAATGCCCCAAAATAGAGAGAGAGTAAGAAAGAAATTGTTTGCCATATAAGCAGGGGGAGAGGTGTCAGGGGCAGGAGGAATACTGGGGACATTGGTGGTGGAAATTGTACAATGATGGAGAAATAGATATTCGATCATTGTGTGACTAAAACTCAAACATGAAAACTTTGTAACTGTATCTCATGGTGATTCAATAAAAATAAAAATAAAAAATAAAATGGAGTCAATAATCTATTGTATAGGATACAAAATAATAAGAGCTAAGAACCAAGTGCTTGGAAAAAATCTTTCAAGAATAGTTATGAATCATTCTTTTACTTCTAAATTCAGGAACCCTTGAAAATGAGTTAAACTAGGAATATCCATGAAGTTAATGTTATTAAAAACAGATTTTAGAGAGCCAATCCTAATTTCTAACACTGACTTCCTATAGGTTTTTTAACTGTTCTGAGTCTCTCTATCCTCAAATATGAAACCAAGGCAAACTGTCACTGTCACTGTCATCCTATTGCTCATTGATTTGCTTGAGCGGGCACCAGCAACGTCTCCATTGTGAGATTTGTAACTGTTTTTGGCATATTGAATACGCCACAGGTAGCTTGCCAGGCTCTGCTGTGTGGACAAGATACTCTCGGTATCTTGCCGGGCTCTCTGAGAGGGTCAGAGGAATTGAACCCGGGTCAGCTGCATGCAAGGCAAATGCCCTACCCACTGTGCTATCATTCCAGCCCATTCTTGTAAAATTTCTTTTTTGCCCCCGGACCTCCTGGGCTGGAGCTGTGTACTCTTTTTCACCCGAACAAGCAAGGGGGGGTTTACAAGTGAAAGGATATTTGAGGGGCTCTCCGGATGGCTCTCTCTTGCTGCCTGCATTCCATGCTCTCAAGCCATTTCTCCATCCAGAACAGCTGTTGCCTTGGAAGGATGAAGGAAGAACAAGGGCCAAGCTGGTTGCTGATTAGTTGCTGTTTATTCAATCTCTCGTTTCTCCCAGCTCTCTCTCTAACTCACTCTACAATTCTCTCTGACTCTTCTCCAATCTCCAGCCACTCCTACTCTCAGCTCTCAGCCTTCTCTCTAACTCACAACCTTCTCTGACTCTGTGTCTCCTCTTCTCCCCCTCTGTGTCTTTCTCAATCTTTCTCGAACTCTCTGTCTGACTCAGTCTACTCCTCTTTCTGTCTCTCTCTGTTTCTCCTTCTCTCTTCTCTTTCCTCCTTCCTCCCTGCAGCCGCTCTTTTTCTTTTCTCTCAGCATGCCCCCCCTAACTCTGCCTCCCCATGGGAAGTGCAATCAAAATGTTTTTCCAGTTTTCCCGACCACCTGCAGCCCACAAGGGCAAAACAGCCCTTAAGGTGTGTTTCTCCTGTCCTTAGACCTGCGACTTGATTAACATCTTTAGTTCTACTTCCTAATATTTACCATTCTGTATGGACACAGTAATAGACACTTTGAGGTTTGCAGGGTGACTCTCCTGGGGACATCTCGCCACAGACTCAGACTGGTTCAGGCCAGATCAATCATTCCTAATCCCAGCAGGGTCCAATCCTAGTTATTACTTTTGAATTATGACAAAATTTGTCCATGACCAAGCTTTTAAGGTATAGTTAAGCAGTATGGCACTTTGGTCAGGCCCATTTCGATACCAGGGTAGCTCATAGCTCACCACTTGCCCTGGGTACACCCAGTCCCTTGATGGGACCCTGCTTTTGGGGAATCTAGGAAGTAAGGGCAACTGAGGCTTAAGTCAAGAGAGCAGATGTCCAGGAAGCAATATTATCTGGAGTCAATCAACTCCCAAGCCACAGGCTTGTCTTTTTAACTGTCTTCCTGTATCCATACAAAAAGCAATTGCTCTGAAATAGCTAACCATGCAAAGGACATTAAGGAGAAGAGAGTGACAATATTTACAAGTCAGAGTCTGATCAGGAGACAAAGGTAATTGACAGGTTGAGGGAGCAATCAGCAAACACAAGCTCCCAGCGGTCAGGAGGAAGGGCAAACCAATATTATCCTACACCTTCCCATATTGTGAAAATTAACTAAGGTTAATTTACCATTACTGTGTTCTCCCTGTTTCTTTTCCTAGCTGACCTGCTAGAGTGGTGTGGATTCCTGGATTCCTAATAGATCCCCTATTAACTCTGTTCTATTGCATTTACTTCTTTCGCAGTTCTTTATCCAGTTGGATATGATAAATGTATTTGTGTCTTGACTTATTATTTAATTTTAATTTTATAGGTCTACCGATGGCACTTGGGTGCTTAAGGGAGCAGGGTCCACTCACAGAGAAACTTGGCCGGCTCTTCATTGCAAGTCTAAGTGTTAAGTACCAGGTCCCAGGTATGCAATAGTGTCCTAGTCCAGGGGCTATCAGAGCTCTCTCTCATGTGCTGGGGCTTACAGGACCAAGGGCTGAACTCAGGATCTCAAATATTCTAGGTTGATTACTTTACCCCTTTGTAGGATAACATTGCCACAGGTAGTTTAGGTTTATTTGGGTTACTCCCATCACAGTGCTCCCATTCCTCTGTGATTATTTGTAACTTCTTTCTTTGTGCTCTGTAGACTTGCAAATATTGTTTTCCTCTTCTCCTTAAGTCCTTTGCATAGTTTATTCAGAGCAATGTCCTTTTTGTATGGGCACAAGAAGACAGTAAATGCTATGCTTTTGTAACATGACTCTAAATGATATTTTTATTCTCTGTTCTGTTTCTGTTTCTGCATCTGTTCTCTCGACCTAAGCCTCAGCTGCCTTTACTTCCTAGCACCCCCAAAAGCAGGGTTCCAATGAGGGACCAGATGGACCCAGGGCAAGAGGTGAGCTATGTGCTACGCTGGCATCAAGATGGGCCTGGTCAAAGTGCCTAATGCTTGATTATAAGTTAAGAGCTTGGTCATGGACAGATGCTATCATGATCCAAAAAATAATAACTAGATTCGGACCTAGGGTTAGGAATGATTAATCTGGCCTGAGCGCTGTAGTCTGAGTCTGTGGCAAGATGTTCCCAGGAGAGCTGCCCTACACGCCTCAATGTATCTCTTACTGTGCCCATACAAAAATAACAATATTAAGATATTAATTAAGATGCTATGAGGAAAGGAATACACCCAGGTGAAGTTTTTTGCCCCTGATCCTGATTGGCAGTCAGGAAGGGCTTTGGAATACCCTCAGGTGGTGTTTCTGCCCTTGAGCCCGATGGGCAGTCAGGAAGAGCTTTTTATGTTGATTTTGCTACCAGAGGAGGTGTAGCATGGGCCCAGAGGCCCAGAGGGCCAGGGGCTGAGAGAGAAGTAAAGGGGTGGGGGAAGGCAGAAAGGGAGAGTGAAGGAGTCATCAAGGAAGAAACAGTTAGGCCCACATCCAAAAGAACAAAAGCACACATCTCCCATCCCAACTGATTCCTCCAGCCATCATTTCCTTAGTGATCCCTTCTCTATTCCATCTGCTTTATCCTCTCCACTCATGAAGCAGGCTTTCAGCTATGGAGGAATCCTCCTGGCCCTTGTATCTACTGTCCTTGGGTGTCAGCCTCATGTGATGTTCTTCTATACACCACAAATGAGTGCAGTCCTTCTATATCTGTCCCTCCCTTTCTGACTCTTTTCACAGACTAAACATGATGACCTTTCAGTGCATGTGTTGCAAGTCATAATGCCCAAAAGTAGAGAAAGAGTATGGAGAATATTGTCTGCCATGGAGGCAGGGGGAGGGTGGGAAAGGGGAGTATACTGGGGATATTGGTGGTAGAGAATGTGCCCTGGTGGAGGGATGGGTGTTTGATCATTGTGTGATTGTAACCCAAACATGAAAGCTTGTAACTATCTCACAGTGATTCAATAATTTTTTTAAAAAATTGAATTCAATAATAATAATAAAAGAACAAAAGTAACCGGGTGCTGGCTCGGATGTGGAGAGAAAGGGGCTCTCCTTCACTGCTGGTGGGAATGCCAACTGGTTCATTCCTTTTGGAAGACAGTATGGACGATTCTAAAAAACTTAGAAATTGAGCTCCCATTTGACCCAGCAATACCACTCCTGGGAATATATCTCAGAGAGGCAAAAAAATATAGTCAAAATGACATCTGCACTTGTATGTTCATTGCCGCATTGTTTATAATAGCCAAAGTCTGGAAAAAAACCCAAGTGCCCAAGAACAGATGACTGGTTAAAGAAACTTTGGTACATCTACACTATGAAATACTCTGCAGCAGTTAGAAAGGATGAAGTCATGAAATTTGCATATAAGTGGATCAACATAGAAAGTATCATGTTAAGTGAAATGAATCATAAAGAGAGGGACAGGCATAGAAAGATTGCATTCATCTGTGGAATATAAAGTAACAGAATGGGAGACTAACACCCAAGAGTAGTAGAGATAAGGACCAGTAGGTCTGCTCCACTGCTTGGAAACTGGCCTCATATGCTGGAGGAAAAGGCAGCTCAGATAGAGAAGGGAACACTAAGTAAAGGATGTTGGGAGGACCTATTCAGATTGAAAGATGCGTGCCAAAAGTACACTACAGACTAAACATGATGGCCGCTCAATGCCACTATTGCATACCACAACACCAAAAAGGAGAGAGGGAGCAAGAGGGAATGCCCTGCCACAGAGGTGGGGCAGGGTGGTGGGAGGGATTCTGGGACCATTGGTGGCGGAAAATGGGCACTGGTGGAGGAATGGGTACTCAATCATTGTATGACTGAAATGCAAGCACGGAAGTTTTTAAGCCTGTAACTGTACCTTACAGTGATTCACTAATAAAAAAAAGGAAGAAACAGTCAGAGTCAGAATCCACAGAATCCAGAGAGAAGACAGAGAGCCCAGGCTGTGAGATAGAGCATGGAGAGATGAGCGAGAGAGACAGGAGACAGGAATGAGGGGCAGTGTGAGACTAGAATGGGGAGCTCAGAGAGACTGGAACAGGTGCATTGAGAGTGTGGAATAAACAGCAACTGATCGATCAACCGGCTTGCCCCTCATTTCCTCTTCCATCTGCCCCATGGCCTAGGCCTCCCTGACTGGGAAGCGTCCTGAGACCACCCCCGAACCCAGGTGCCAATGGGGAGAGCTGCTGGGGGTCTCTCCCAGCCACCCTGGGAGATTTTTTACATCCTTTAATCTACTTCCTCAGACTTACTTTTGTCTTTTTAAGCATCATATTCATCCATTATATCTAAGCCCATAATGACAGGAGTGATAACTTATTTAATTCACAATAGTCTTTCAATAAATCACCCTATACCTGACCCTGGAAGATGTTCAATAATTGCTTAAGTGGATAGTTTAATGAATGAAGGCAGGAATAAGTCATCAATATTTACCAAGCATCTTAAAACCTGAGATTTAGGGATCTTTTCTATCTCAGCTTCCTTTTAGTTAAAATAAAGTTTTGTAATCAATCTCAGGATACTTAACCACAGTGTCCATATTTCTCTATGGTTGTGCATTTTATTTTGCTTAGAATATCTGGGTTTTAGGAAATTATAAAATGTTTTTAACTAAAAAAATTAAGAAGTCCTACATTAAGTTAACTCTAAAGTTTATACATCTCTGACAATTAGTGTTCCTATAAAAGGGGCGTTGGTCAATATTAGATACATTTATATGCAGCAAAAACCTGACAGTTTTATTAACATCACTGAGATTCATTTATGTCTATCTTTCCATTAGATCTGGAGGTGATCATTTCAGGATCAGTAGGGATTACACACTGCCATCAATTTAAGCTTTTATTTCCTTGCTCTATCTGCTCTCACCCTTTTAGTCCTAGTCCTCACCCAAACAGTCCTCATCTGAATAGATACATGGATGGGCGTATATTTCAGTCAGCAAGACTAAGGTATATAAGTAAAGGAACTGCCTCCCATTTTTAAGAATACAAGTGGAAATGTCAATAGCATTACTACTGACTTCCTATTGTCTATATCTATCTTAAAGAAAGGGTTAAAAAATGCAGATTTTATTTGGGGCTGCCATGTGTTCTGTTCCAAGCCAGAGATTTAAATATTTCGGGAAGCCGAAGCAAGAAAGAGTCTTTGCCAAAATCAGAGATTCTACATGAGTCTTAAGTAAAGAGATTTGTCAATGATTGCTATCATAAGAGATAAGTTAGTTATACAGAAGGAAATTAAGGTTTTCAAGTACTGTACTAAATAACTACAGAATTTATAGAACTTGGAACACAGTAGAATCTCAGGTTGCAAGAGAACTTGGAAGTTGTATCAAGTCCTTTTTGGTTTCATATTTTCTATTTCATATTATTTGTAATTTCTTCCTGAGGCTTATTTATTTACATATAAATATTTATTGGACACCTAAACCTATTACATGTATAGGTGCTAGGTGCTGTATCAAACACTCTAGAGTCCTTGTTCTCAGGGAGTACATGGTTCAGTGGAGGCGTATAACACAGATTTTCATTGTTATCACATTATTAGTTCTTAGAGACAGTATCCAGAAAGATGGGAAGGCTTCAGAAATCATAGCCAGGAGTTCATATTTAGCTAGGGGTTCATAGTCAGGGGTTCATCTTGCATGCTGAGAAGAGAAAGAGACCAGTAGATTCTACAGTGTCCCAAGTTCTATTAATTCCTGAGATTCTACACAGTTTTCAAGTTCTATAAATTCTGAGGTAGTCAAGGGCATGATCACATATAGCTAAGCCACCACTCATCACGAGAAGCACACTAAAGGTAGCTCCAGCCTTTCCTTTCCATAACCT
The DNA here is from genome assembly GCF_027595985.1 of Sorex araneus. Classification (NCBI taxonomy): domain Eukaryota; kingdom Metazoa; phylum Chordata; class Mammalia; order Eulipotyphla; family Soricidae; genus Sorex; species Sorex araneus. Next base: position 92,163,872 of record NC_073303.1, on the reverse strand, counting down.
TCTTCTAGTCATCGACTAGAATTACTACCATATGATGCAAAAGTTTTAAAAGTAAAAACTTACTTTCTAGTCCTGCCACTTTCTAGTATTGTGAACTGAGGAAGAAAATTAAATTCTCTATGAGGTAGTTTTCTTGTCTGGAAAATTAAAATACAAATGCACATTTCATAGGGTGACAGGGATTTTAATGAAAAAACAGTAATTAGCATGGTGTTTTGATCATTAATGCTTAATTATTGGAACCAGAGGGACAATAAAGTGTTTGATTATGAACGCTTAATAAATATTACTATTAGGACCAGAGGGACAGTACAGCAGGTAAGGCACATGCCGTGCACATGGATGACTGGGTTCAATCCCTGGCACCACATATAGTCCCCTGAGCCCCACTACTATTGTTTCTTATTCTTTTTCTTTTTGGGTCACACCCGGCAATGGACAGGGGTTACTCCTGGCTCATGCACTCAAGAATTAACTCCTGGCAGTCCTCAGGGACCATATGGGATGCTGGGAATCAAACCTGGGTCGGCAACGTGCAAGGCAAACGCCCTACCCACTGTGCTATCACTCCAGCCCCACTACTATTGTTTCTTGAGATCAGAGACAGGAGTGAGCCCTATGTACCACTGGGTGTAGCCCCTAAAGCAAAATAAACTAAACTTTTACTATTATTATTAGATTGATGATAATGATGATGGTGATAGATAGATAGTGGATAGCTATAGAAATGATAGATAGTGTAGGCTCTTGAAAGGAAATAAAATGATATGATTTATAGCATCATGAAGTCTGAAGCAGAGGGCAGCAGCTGGAAGGTTCCAAGACCAGTCCCACCAGTTCCATGGGTGAATAATCCAAGCATTAATGGAAGAGGCCACACAGAAATAAAATATTTTTTCTTCCTGGAATATATGCAAATTATTTAATATCTCTCAACATTAGTTCATTAATGGGAAAGAATAACTAGGAAAACAATTCTCATAGGGATTTTTGTGAATAATATATAAAGAATATGAGTGACCAAATATTCTTGATTTGGCAAATAACAGATGCAGCTACTCCACTTTCCTTTGCCTTCCTCATCACTAACACACCCCTCCCTGTGCTAAAATCTCTTTAAAATGAATACTCTTAGATTATATTGGGCAATATAATTAGGAAAATATAACCTAATCTAATTATATGCCATTAAGAATGTACCCTGTATGCAGAATCAGGAGTAAAACCCTGAGCACAACTTGGTGTGGCTCTAGAATATTTATGCTAGACTGTGTAAGGATTAATTAGAAGTAGGAAGATTAATTAATTAGACTAGGAAGATGAAGAAAATGAAAGTAATATTTAGCAAAGACCCATCTAGTGCCAAATTCTCTTTTTTATGTATATTATCACAGACAATGTTTTAAGAGCTTCAGCTTACGTAAACCATTAGAATCAAAGTCTCACAATGAGTAACTAGATAGGCAAATTCTCACTGCTAGCTCAGTGAGAGGCAGAGATGGAAAGTTTCCCCAGTTTGTCTGATCTTAAAATCTAAACTCTATTACTTTACTCTGTCACCAGTAAGCAACCAAAAGCGTGCAGAGAAACTATAACTGTGCATGAGTAGTTCCTAACTTTAACCCTCACTATTCTTAACTTTGAACTCTCTCCCTTATCTGTTTTCTTACTCACATGTTTGAATCCTATACTTACAAAATTGAAACTGGAAAAAATACTTAAAGTTCAACTAGTTATAAGAATGAAAATAGGCATTTTTCTCATGTGCTATGGGAAAATGAACATCATCCAACTATTCTCCTCTCACTGAAGAAACAAAAAGACCAGGATCTAGAGAGTAGATTTTCTTCATATATTGTTGAATATAATAATATTCTAGCCTTGCTGGTTTGATTTCTGCCCCTATACCTACTGTACACTGCTGATATAAGAAAAACTGAGATTTATTTCAGATGACTTAAAAGATGATAGAATTGGGATTATTCAAGTATGGGAAACAATAAGAGAAAATATTTGATACAGAACTTCAGATCCAGAAGCAGTTGAAATATTCAGAATGAAGCAATATTGAGTAGCTAAAAGATGGTTTTAAAGGAGAATACAGAAGGTCCTGGGAGATAAGACAAATGGTGGATCAAGTGACTAGCATGATTAAGCCCGTGAAGTTGATAAAGGCCCATGGCTTCCAACAGTATTTGTTGGTATAACTCCAGTGTCACCCAGGAATAGCAAGATGCCCACTCATGCACCAAACCACCATCAGCCTCATGTTTGGAAGATGGAGTCTCCTACTCCCCTTCTCTGAACTCATCTTAAGAGGAGGATACTGTTTTTTAAAAAAGAAGAAGAAATGCAAGCCATCTAATAAGTGAAGGTCACTTAAGCATAATCAACAACAAGGGAATATCTAAATCCTTGAAAACAGGAGATAATACTCAGATAAACCCAGGAGAATAAATAAACATGTAATTTAGTCCTAGAGATCAGAAGGATGTGGAAATTAATTGGAGAGCCTGATGATTACTTGGGGATACAAAAATTTATTCAGTTCTTACACATTCCTTATAGGGTAAGTATTCTAACTCTCTGTTACAGATAAGGAGGCGGAGGGCCTGAAAGATAAATTACTTATCACATGATTGAGACTGGAGCTCTGACATACTATTTATATTAAATTTATCTTTCTTTTATGCCTCTAAATCACAATTCAAGGTCTCTTTGCCCTATCAGAGTAAATTTATATTGACCAGAGAGAATTTCAGTTCCTATGGGCAGGTAGCTGGTGATGCTGATAAATAATCTAAAATACACAGGTTAGCCTCTATCCCACCCAAAATATCATTTAAACACAAAAGCAAATTGATAAATAGAAACTGCTTATATTTAATGAGTGCAATGTGGTCCATTGTGAAGTAATTGTCACAATCAAACTAATTAGCCTATATATCATCTCAAATGAGATGATACATCATATCATTTTGGTTGAAATGACTATATTTATAATTAATCCTCTTAGCAAGTTTCAAGTAGAAAATACAGTATTGTTAACTACGTTAACTACATATAGTCACCAAGCTGTGCATTGAATTTAAGGAGTAGAAACTAAAACCTTTAACCAACATCTCTCCCCAGTTTACGTACCTTCTAGTTTCTGAAAATAACCATTTTATTTTTAGGTATTCCATGTATAAGAGAGATCACACAAGGTTTATCTTTCTGGTTTTACTTTGTTTCACTTAGCATACCAGGTTTCTCCACACTGTGAGAATGGCAAGATTTCCTTTCACTAAGGTTAAATAACATTTTGAGAATTTTTATCCAAACTCTGTGTGTGTGTGGTGTTTATTATTGACAGATTCACTTAACAGTTTTCCTTTTATCAGAGCAGAGCCATGGTGGTATACAATAATGCATCTGTAATACAAGGAGAAAATTTGAGAGGGTTTCTCTAAAGGAAGTTCAAATTTTGGTGGAAGAGAAATAGAATTATTTCTGAGTAGGTAGAAAAGTATTAACTATGGTGATGATTAGCTTTTTTTTAATTTAGGAGGAACTTTAGTTAGGTTTCTTTTACTCTTAAAAATAACAAATGTTTGTGTCATCTTACAAGGTGCCAGGTATTGTTGTACGCACACTAAAGGTATTTCACCAAATATCTTTGGTGAAATTTCACCAAAACTGTATGAGGTAGAGACAATGGAGATCCCCATATTACGTATAAAGAACCTAATGCTAAGAGATTTCTCCAAAGCAGAACTAGTGTAAATGCAGTCTGTACTGAGAATAAGTATGTTGTTGTCCTTTTCAGTATAAAGACAAGCTAACATAGGTGTAGAGAGATAAAGGGGCTTAGCCAAGCTTGAAAATGTATGAAGCCACTGTGAACGCTGAGAAAAGGAAGGAATAGATGCAGGGTTGGCCAAACTGTACCTCAGCATTGTCAGAAACTCTAAGATTCTTTGCTCCAACAAGACTCAATTGATGTTCTCCTGCCTTTACCATTAGCCATCTCTGTACTGTCAGCTTTTGTAAGTGAAATTACATGGGCTGGTGTGTTCAGTGGAGACAGTCAGCATGTCTTTGCTGTTTTCCAAAGGCTAACCACCCATGAGTAGTAAAAGTCAGCCTCCAGCCTCTCTACATTAACATTTCTTGAGAACAGCTTCTTCAGCAGTCCTTGGGAAATCAACCATGGACCCAGACAGTCAAATAAGCATGCTTCCCTCTGGAATCCACACAGACTACAAAAGAATTAACGAGGACGAATTAGGGGTTGTCAGAGCTTGGGGAAGTCAAGCTATTTTCTACCCAGGAACAATCTGTTAAGATCATAGAAATCTGGACAAATAACTAGAAAGCACATCTCAGGGAGCAATTTTGGACCAGTGAGCAATAGAGAATGATTGCCTAGTTAAATATTGTCCATCCCGAATTGCTTTTAATCCTATTTTTGGCAGGTCTCTGTAGAATCATCTAGTCAATATCATCTGACAACAGGGATCATCCATTGGACCTGCCTGGGGATTTAATAATCTCCTTTCTATGATTCCCACTCTTCCCACTTTATCCAGGAAAACTCCAAAATAAATTTTTTACATTTGGGCCACACATGGCGATACCCAGGGCTTACTCCTGGCTTTTAGCTCACTGATCACTGCTAGCAGAGCAGGGAAGGGGGGGACCATATGCTGGGATGAAGCCAAGGTAAACCACATGCAAAGCAGATCCCCTACCTTTTGCATGCTGTGGCCTCAAAATAAAATCTTTAAAAAGCAAAGAATCACATTTATAATGAACTCTTATTCATTTTAAACAAAGGTGATATGCATGTTTATGGCCACTGAGAAAATACAGACAGGATGGGATTGTTCCTTTATATTTAGCTGTTTGAGTACGGTTTTCTGATGGTTTCCAAAATGTGCATTACAATAGTTAAATATAGTCATAACTATAAATAGTCATGATCATATATTACACAGGAAAAACACAAACTCATCTGGATTTCAAGGGACATAGGAATTAAAAAAAAAGAAACAAAGAGCTGTGCTGATTCAAAAGAAAGGATATAAAGTAAGGGCATGAGCGTTCACTTCTAATGGCAAGGAAATAGCTTGAAAAGTCAAAGTCCTTAAAAAGTAAGAGATCTTAAACTGAGTCTTGAATATGTTCTCTGGGCACACAAAAGAGAAGGAACATATTCCTGGATAAAGGATATTCTCATCTAGACTTCACTATTCAAAGCGTAGTCTACCCTGGACTCTGTGCCAGGCTGTTTAACTCAGGGTGCCCCAGAGGGCGGTGGGTGAGAGCCCTCCCTATCCCAAGGGACCCAGGCCAAGAAGCTGAAAACCTCCAGAACGCAGCCTCCGCCACACTCAAGGCTGTTCCCCACATGCTCTGGCTGGGCCTCACGCATGAATGAAGTCCGACAAAACCCAGGCAACGTGAAACTTTGTGACCCTGGACTCTGGGTTCAATGGGACCGGGAGCAGAGATCCTCTGCCCTTCCCCCCCCCCCGCCCCGTTTCCAGAGATCCAGGGGTCACGCTCATAAACCACCTCCAGCCAGCGCCGGATAATTTCCTCATTGGCCATCATCCAGATTACACGGCTACTTCTCCCAGAAGGGAGCAACATGAGGCCTGCCATAGCCACACCACCTGACTTCGTGCCAGGCTGTTTCACTGGGGAAGGGGGGTCGGCCCAGAGGGATCGGGTGAGAGCCTTCCCTGCCCCAAGGGACCCAGCCCTGGCAGCCAAAAACCTCCAGAATCCAACTGCCGCCATGCTCAAGGCTGTTCCCCACATGGGCCGAGTCTCATGTACCAGTAAACGTATTCTTATGCCACATCATAAGACGGTTTTCCATAACAGGCAATATAAAATATATTATTTCAGTGGTGCTTTGGGTCAGGGATTGGGGCTTAGGATGGAAATATCCAAAATTAAGTGGTGGGAATGTGTAATGGTGGTGGGATTGGTGTTTTGAATATTAACTGTAATCAAATATTATGAACCACCTTGTAAAATAAAAAAAAAATTAAACACACACACACACACACACACACAAAGTATAGTCTACAGTACAACAGCTACCACAATACCACGTAGGAGCTCATTAGAAATCAGAGTTTCTTGGGGCCGAACAATGTATTCTTCCCATCTGGCCAACTGGGGTTCAATTCCTGGCATCCCATATGGTCCTCTGTTCACAGCCCGGAGTAATTTCTGAGTGTAGAGCCAGGAGTAACCTCTGAGTACTGAAGGGTGTAACCCAAAAAGAAAAAAAATACAGAAATTAGAGTCTCATGCTGACTCCAAACCTATGGAATCAAAACCTTCATTTTAACAAGATGGACTGGTGATCTCTACGCAAATTAAAGGTTGAGAAGCACAATTCTTAGCAAGTGGCTTTCAAATTTTATTGCATGTTAAACGTTTTCCAGAGAAGCTTTTAAAAAATCATGATACCCAGGCTACACGTTCTGGCAATTAGAACAGGATATCTAACGTTTGTATCACCCCTCTTTAACTTTGAAACACCAAGAATGAAGAAAACCTTACAAATTTTATTCTTGCCCCAACTTTGGATGCTTTATCTTCAGTAAATACTCAACTCTCTCCTAATAATTGGATTTATGACATGAGAATGCTTAACCCTAATTTTATAGATAAGACCACCTCGATTATAAATCCTCAGAGAGCTAAATCACAAGAAAGAAAACTTCCAACTGGTAAGTGGGGGAGGATTTCCCTGCTTGGTGACAAGCTGGCAGATCCAGACTCCTGCAGATGGCTCAGCTGTTGCAGTTCGAGTGCTGCATATCTGACACATACGTGTTGGGCATAGTGTTCCTTTCTGAGCCAGAGCAGACGGATTTGGGTGGAGAGGACAGCGGGTCTCTAGAGAGAAGATCATGCTGTCCCAAGTCCTCACTGACAACAGGCTCTGTTCTTGAGGAGCAGCCAAAACACATATTTCTCACCAAAATTGAGTCATAATCAAAAAAGCAAGAAGTAGAGCCAAGAGCAAACTTCTTCAAGAACTTTCTTTCCAGATTTTCAGTCTGGTGCCATTTGACTACTTGTTTCCGTTGAGTCATTCCTTCCTACATTCCATCACCTAACTCAAATCTATAGGAAGAACCAGAGTTGAAAGCCAGGAGCAAAGAAAAAACTTCTGGGTGGGAGTATCTGAGATTTAGATGTGATCCCTGGAAGTGGTAGTACTTGCTATTATGTCTTGGAATAAAAGAGTGATAAATCTCTTAATCTTGTCTTTTGGAACATTGTGAAAAATAATTCACTTCACCAATTTATACCCTATGCTTATACCCCCATCTGTTCCCGACCGTTATTAGGGATGAGGACCAATCAGGCTATGATATATGTGAGCAAGGAAAAAACGGAAAGTCTGAAGTTCCATATTCTTCTTTCACTGTGTCATAAATCAACTCTCAATCTCCATTACTAGCTCCTGGTAACTTTCTCTCACTCTACTCTACTTAAATCATTGAATATTATCACCCATTTGGGCATCTATCCCAATAACTCATGTCGTTTTCTCCAATTTCTATTTAAATCCTTGTTTTAGGCTACTGATTGCTTCAAATTTAAAATGTCCTTAGCTAAATACTGTAGTGTCCCTGTACCATATACATAGTCATTTACACACACGCATGCATGAAAGGACAAATCCAAAATTATCCCTGGGTTTGTCCGTTCACATGCATTCAAACATATATATGCTTATTAAATTTTGAATTTCCTCCATTTGAGTATCTTTGGTTCAGAGAAAACTAGCCATGCACTAGCTCAGTCATGAAATCCATCAATCACCCTTTCTCACCATCACAATCTAAAATGTAATTTTATTCTTCTCAAATCAATTGGTTAGCTTTCCATTACCCTAGAATAAAGTCCAAACTCCTCAGCATTTCTCACAGGAGACTCTTCAAGAGCAGCCTCTTGAATCCCTGTAGCCTCCCTCAGCCTTTCCCAGGAACTCCTTATTCAAGAGTTCTCAAAAAAACAGAATTCTTCCACTTCTCAGACACACAAAATACAGGGATGCCTTTATTTTCCTTTCCTTAAGCACTTATTCTTCAGGACATCTTCCCTATGTTCCTGGTTTAAAAATAAATATATTTTTCCTTCAGAAAGTCTATCTGTAACGATCCTTGGTTTGATGTCCCTGATATTTGCTTTAATAAGCCCAATGTTGCTACAATTTAGGAGATATCTGCTGTATAATGGCAAAAAAACCTGGAGTAGACAGTAATCTCCAAGAGAAAAGAAGCCTTTTTTCTGTCTTCAAAATAGATATCAATAAATATTTGTCAAATAACTAAAAAATTTCTCCTGATTTCTTAGTTCTACATCAGGTTGAAACCCAGTCAATCTCCAGATATCACTCGTGTTTATCCTTAATACTCATCATATATAACACTCATCATATTTGAGTCAAGCTCCAGTAACAAACCTTTCCGAAATATTTCCCTGTCTTTAGTTTGTCATGTTTTCTACCTCTGAAACATATTTCAGTCACTGTGCCTCCTTCAAAAATGAAGATTTGGTCATTTTACTTCCTCTGTTAATTGTTTTAAATATAGACACCATTGTCCTCAAAGTAAAGTCTGACCAGTTCAACCGTGAACAAAAATCCCTCTGTAGTCTGAACTACGGTCAACTCCTTGGCTTCATTGATCATCATCTCTCCACCAACTTCATACCTTACTGTAAGGTAATTTTGCATTTATTGAAGCTCCCCAAATATGCCTAAGATTTCCTTCTGCTTTTTAAAATATTGCTTCATATGCCTTAATGACTTTTGCCCTTTTTCCTATGTTCTGGCTTTAAAGCACCTCATTTGTTTACTTGAGAAATTAATCAGTTATTAGATAAATATTTCATAGCTATCAAGGCTTATAGCAGGCACTACGAACATAATGTTGAGTAAAAGTGAAATTTTCTCACAGAAAATTTAGAAACAGCTTGAGAAAAAAAAGTATGCTTATGTTTTCTCGTCTAGATGATACCTTTCCTGATAATTGCCCCCAACATGTGCTTTTTTTTATACTCTGTTCTGTGTCTCCTGACTCCAAGCCTTTTTATTCTCTTCTGGTTACAGAATTGTTAAGCCAAATAGAAAAGGATTTATCTCATATCTCCATCCCTTGTAAAACTCTGGCATCTAATAGGAAGGGATTCATTCAAAATTATAATTTTAAAATTGTTACAGATATAAAGTATTTTCATATGCCAAAAACAGTAACAACAGTGTGCTCTTCGTGTTCCTGAAGTGAGCAGATACCATTGGGCTACACTAGCATGCAACAGGGATGAATGGAGATGTTACTGGCACTTGCTCGAGCAATCAATGAGCAACAGGATGACAGTGATAGTGACTAACCTGTTATAAAGTACCTTTACCCCTTGGCCCCAGTAGTATTCTAAGATTTCCATTGTTTATATTCTTAGATTTCCATAGTTTGTATTCTTAGATTTCCATAGTGTTACCCTTCCCACTCCCAAATATCAAAAGAGTAATTGGCAACTCCATAAGACCAGAGTTCTGGGTAAGAAACCCATCATCATCATCATCATCATCATCATCATCATCATCATCATCATCATCATCCCATAGATCGTCGAATTTCTTGAGTGGTCTCAGTAACATCTCCAGTCATCCAAGCCCTGAGATTTTAGAAGTCTCTCTCTACTTGTCCTTCCAATGATGCCATACTGGAGGCTCTTTCAGGGTCAGAGGAATGAGACCCAGCTTGTTACTGGTTTTGGCATATTAATACACCGTGGGGACCTTGCCAGGCTCTCTCATGTGGGCAGGAAACTCCCAGTAGTTTGTCAGGTTCTCCCAGAGGAAGAAGTAGGCTATAAGATATCGTGCAGCCACAGAATGGCCATGTGCTTCCTGGAGCTTGCTTTTAAGTCTCTGGAAGCTGGCTGTTGACAGGATTACATGGTACCGGGGGCAGTCCCTGCATGTGACAGCCTAGCTACTGGGAGATGGAAAATCTGGGCGGAGGAGGCCCAGTCCCAATACGAGCAGCCTTGGAGGTCTCAGCCCCGGGTCCCACACACCTGGGTTCCTCTGCCAGTTCCTTCATGCATGAGGCTCGTCCGAACATGTGGAGAGGGGCCTTGAGCATGGCTGTGGCTAGACTCCGGAGGTCTTCGGCCACTGGGAATTCTGCTTGGGGTGGGGAGGTAAGCTGGAGCCCATCCCCTCTGAGGAGGCCCAGGGGAAGACAGCCAGGCCCACGGGCAAGAGACTCTCTGTAAGAAACCCATAACATATAGTTATTCAAAGGAGTTTTTCCAAAAGGCTAACAAAGAATAGCACAGTACCTGAATTCTCATCTTAATGATGAAGAAAGATGTATGATAAACAGATTATGCTGAATTAATACTCACTCCAGAACTGTAGCACAAAGCTAATTCTTACAGAAAATATAAAAAATTATTGTTTCACCCCATTTTATATGTGCAGAAACCAAGGTTCTGGAAATTCAGTATACTGAATATTCTGGAAAAAAACAAAAACAAACTATACAATAAGTAGAGTAAGTGTTTGAACACAAGCTTAATTTATTCTAAAACAGTAATTGCTCTAATATAGTAAAATAACTTTCTCATTAGTGGAGAAGAATGGGCACTGGTGGAGGAATGGATAAATGATCACTGCATAAGTGAAATGCAAACACAAAAGTCATAAGTTTGCAACTGTACATCACAGTGATTCTCTAATAAAAAATTTTTAAAATAAAGAATAATATGAATATAAAAAATAACCTTCAGGAGACAGAAAGTTGTGTATAACAATTAAAATATAAGCCTAGCATCTGTGCAATCAAGATTCCATCCCAGGCTCCTCTATCATTCCTCGGTGTAGCCCTAGGATCTTCCAGCACACCTGGTGGACCAGAAAATCCTGGCACTGTGGGGTCTTTGCTGCAGTGTGTCTGCAGGCTTTTGTCCTGAACTGCAGGCTAGGTTGGCTATGGATACTTATGTTTCCCCCACACTTCTGAGCACCACTTGGGAAATCTCTCCACCCTGCACTGCACTGTAGCACTGTCATCCCATTGTTCATCGATTTGCTGGAGCAGGCACCAGTAACGTCGTCATTATGAGACTTATTGTTACTGTTTCTGGCACATCGAATATGCCACAGGTAGCTTGCCAAGCTCTGCCGTGCAGGTGAGATACTCTCGGTAGCTTGCCAGGATCTCCGAGAGTGACGGAAGAATCAAACTCAGGTCAGCCACGTGCAAGACAAACGCCTTACCTGCTGTGCTATCACACCAGCCCACCTTCAAAATAAGTTGGAGTTATTGTTAGTGAAGGTGTGGTAACTTCTTCATCAAACCCATAAATGTCAACTCTACCACAACCAAAATAAGATAAAAATAGAATTTCAAAAACAAATCCTGAAGAAGATCAGTCACGTTCTCATCTAAGTAACATAACTGCAGAGTGAAAAGCTTGGATTTCAACTTAACCCCAAGTTTTTGTTGTTTAGAAAAACCTTTCCTCAATAGTTCCTTAGCCAAACTCAAAATCAACGACAACTTGTTTTTCACCTCAGAAATATCTTCACTCATGATTCCAATTCTGGCTCTAGAATAAATTAAAATTTTAACTAAACCCACCCCAGAAATTCATTGGTACTTTGACATTAGAGACTCAACACTTTCTGGAGCTCCATTCATTTTAAAGTCCTTAGAACTTTAAGGGACTTTAAAGGATTCAATTTTGTTTCTTTTTAAATTCCTTTTCTATAAGGAAATGTACAGACTATCATGATAGAGAACAGGCAGAAAACATAGAGGATCTGATTTGAGCCACTGTTGACAAGGAATCACACTTTGCCACTGTACTGGTGTAATCTGTAAGCTGGAAATAATAGTGTGTAGAAAACTGACATTTTGACAAATTTGTATATTGTGTAAATTTGAAATTGAAGGGATCATGTCAAATGAAATGAGTCAGAGGGAAAAGCACAAATACAGGATGATAGCACTCATCTCTGGAATAGAGATACAACAAAAGGAAACACAGGTGAGCATCAACAAACCTGGGTACTGAATAGAAAAAAACAATTTGCAAATAATGGAGGGACAGTTAAAGAAGAAAACACTTGAAGTAGCATAGGGACAGTGGGGAAGTGTTGTGGGCCTAGTGGTGATGGTGGGTTATAATAGCTTTGTATATTGATATTATAAACTTTAACACTATATAGCTACCTAAATTATGATAAATAAAATAATTTTTAAATATTGTGAAAATTTAAAGGATACATATTAAAAAACACAATGTATCAGAGCATCTTTATCCCTAAGAGTCGCTGGCCATGGGGAGAAGTTGGTCCAATAGCTGATAATATTTCCAGATGCCTGAAGCCTTATTCAAGACTTTGTTTACCCCCAAATGTCATTTTTCGTGCCTTTGCCTCTTTCAGAGATACTAGGACACTGCAGGGAATGACCTCATACAGAGACCAAACAGATGATTGACTGACTGATGTGATTTAGCCCCTAATTTTCTCTGCAGTTTTTCATGAAGCCTAAAATATTGCTATTAGAGGCGCAATTTGAGTTAGAAAGACAGCATTGTAAAATAGAACTATGATGTTGTGTCATTAAATATCCTTTGCAAATACGACATTTAGTGAATATTTTAAGAGTCTATTGAATATTTCTATTAACGAAAACTCTAGCATCTCCATCCTTAACTATTTTAGCGATACACTAATTTAATACTTTCAATATCACACATCTCTGTCAAAGTCTATTATTTACTTGAGAGAGTTCATGAAGTCAATTACTAGGTCAAAGGTCTGGATACTGGTGCAGGGGACATACATAAGTAAAATATCTGAAATACATTCATCAATCCTGTACAATTTTAATTTGATAAATACTATGCATGTGAGCTCCTATTCTTTCATATATATCATATATTCACTTGGGTTATCCTATTACTATATTATCAAATAAAATCTTATTAGTTTGAGTCCACTCTCAGTTTGACGTCATCCTCTAGAATATTTCTACTGCCATTCATCATGTTATAGCTCTCACAACTTCAGGTAAAAGTTAGAATGTCCTCTGAGCCTCTGGCTGGGTCATAATTGGAGCACACAAAATGAATAGATAGAAATGAATTTATTAATATTCATGGTGAATATGAATATGCATCAAAGTTGAATCTTTGTGCATTAGGTCAGGAACAGCCATAATGACATTTCTGAAAATAATTTTTGCTCATATTCTTTTATCTTGTAGTTTTTCATCAACAATGTCAACAAAGCAAAACGACCCAACATAGGAATTACATTGAATACTTGGATTTACCGCTTCTTCTATATTTCCCCACTCATCCCCAATCCAGAGAATTCCAGGTCATGGAATGTTTTCTGCACATGTGATATTTGCTCAGAGACATGATACTTATTCATATGGGGGGCAACCCCCAGCAGGGCTCAGGGGTCACTCCTGGCTCTCTGCCCAGGCAGGCGATCAGTCTTGGCTTTGTGCTTAACAGCTGTTCATGGAAGTCATCCTGGAGAGACCAAACTGGGGTTGGCCGCAGACAAGGCTGGCACCCAGTACAAGCACTCTGACCCTGTTAATTAAGCTTAAGACATGTATGACAAAGGGGACTAACAGGGAAAGGGAAATGTCAGGACTGTCAGTCTCCCTGGCACAGGATTGAGGATTGAGGGACCAAATGGAGCCGTTAACAGAGAATTGCAAACAGGGTTTTAAATCTACGGCAGGTGGAGCTGAAAGGAGATAACAGCTGGAAGGGTAGTGGAAGTAGCAAGCAGTGGGTGGATGCTGTTTTTATGACTTTTTCTTTAAGTGGTATTGGTTTTTGTTTTAAGATTTTGTCTTCAGTTCAACTTAGAGTTCATTTTCCCATTACTGATGATGTTATATGTCATATATTTGTTTATTCCCTTTTATCTTATGCCAAAAGGATTCTTGACCTACTCTAAACATGAGAGAGTATTTGTGTAATCATTTGTGTGCTCTTTTATTTTTTTTTAATTTTTTATTAGTGAATCACCATGAGGTACAGTTACAGACTTACAAACTTCCATGCTTGCGTTTCAGTCATACAATGGTCAAGTACCCATTCCTCTACCAGTGCCCATTTTCCACCACCAATGGTCCCAACATCCCTCCCACCACCCCCACTCTGTCCTTCCCCCACCCCACCTCTGTGGCAGTGCATTCCCTTTTGCTCTCTCTCTACTTTTGGGTGTTGTGTTTTGCAGTAGAGGTATTAAGTGGACATCATGTTCGATCTATAGTCTACTTTCAGCCCGTATCTCCCATCCCGAATGGGCCCTCCTAGCACCCTTTAGTTGGTGGTCCCTTCTCTATCTGAGCTGCCTTTTCCCCCAGCATGTGATACCGGCTTCTAGAACATCTGATATTCTTGAGGGGTGGGAGATGACTTTCAAGACAATTATAGCGCTTTCCCAGAGATGAAAGCTGCCCTAGGATCTCTATAATGAAGAAGAGATTTTGGGTGAGTTGCAGGGGGTTTCTCAAGTTTGGTTAAAATATGCCTCCTGTGAGTGAAAAACAAAGTTGGAAACAGGCATTTAAATCCTAGTTTGGTCACTCTCTGACCTTATCCATCACCCTTTACTTCTATGGGCTTCCATTTCCTCACCTATAAAACAATGCTCCTTTATTGAAGTTCAATAAGCCTGAAGTTATGCCCATTTCGGTCAGTGAAATAAATCCCCTGCTATAAAAATCCTTTGAACTCCCAATCTCAATATCTCATTACTCTTCTCCTACCCTTTATTCTCATCCTGCCGGGATGCCATTTGAGTGCTCCCTATACTTTTTGCTCTTCCCTAGTGATTGCCCTTTACTCCCAAGTTTTTCCAATATCTTTATTCTTCCAGAAGCATGATGTTTTTCTGTGGAGACACCTCTAGCCTAGAGACCCCCTCTAACAGAATGCAGCAGGATGAAGGAGTCCATACTTTGAGTAAAGGTCTAGGCCATGCTAGAACACTTTCATGAACTTCATAAATTCTTTTTTTTGTCTGTTTCTTTACTTTTTCTTTACTATTTATTGGAATTTTTTTAACACTACATTGTGGCTCAGCTAAGATTTGAGCACAAAACAAGAATTTTATACTGGAATAAAATGAAAGCTTTGAAGGTAGAATAACAGTCCCTTGAGATAGGTGTTGAGGAACTCTTACTCTCATTTTATTTTGTTTTGTTTTATTTTGAGTTCACACCCACCAATGCTCAGAAGTTATTTCTGACTCTGCACTCAGGAATTTTTCCCGGTGGTGCTCAGGCGAGCATGTGAGATGCCAGGCACTGAATTCAGGCTGAATGTGTGCAAAGCAAGTGTACCTGCTGTACTATCACTCCAGTCTGTCATTTTGAGTTTCTACTTGAAGGCTCTTTGACCTTTCTTCAATTCCAAATTTCTTCCTCTAGGTAAATCTGAAAGGGAAGTCAATGATGTGATGAGTGAGATGAGAAGTCATTAAGCCTTCTGATTGCTTCAGGAGATCCATATTTCCTGCTTTTTATGTGATAAATCCAGAGAAGTAGCAGACATCTCTTGCCTTGCAGTATGTAAGTATGAAGGTTGGGTTGGATATATTCAGTTTAATGGACTACTGGGAATTATGGGAAGTTTAGAGTTTAGTCAAATATCTAAGCTATAATCTCCAGACTAATCAATTTGTATATTGCGCTGATATACAGTTTTCATTTCTCTGATATTTGTTTGTCTTTCTTGACTTATTGCAATCTCTGAGGGTACAAAGATGTTATTTATAGACCCCTTAAAATTTCACAAATTAAAGTGTTCGCCCAAAATCATTGAAAAAGGGCATTAATCTTGTCATTTGGACCCCACTCAAGATAGTGCAGTGAGACACTGCTTCTAACATGGCCAAGGCACTTCAGAAAGCTCTCATGTTGCTGAATTTTTACCTACAGTTTGAAGCATTTTCTAATGTGGCTGTTAGAATTTTTGTGAAGTGAGAGAGGACCCAGACTACTAGTGTGTTGGAATTCTCAGTCAGGTCTTGCTGGCTGATTCTGAATTGAGAAAGCACCATTAAGGCAAAGAAGAAAGAGATCTGTAAATCTGTAAATCAGAACACAGAGAGCTTCAATTCACAAACTTTTTTGTCAGCAGTAGGAGGAATAATTTTTTTTTGCTTCCTCTACTGTGTTTCTTAGCAGGAATTGTAAGCCAGGACTTAAAATTGGAAATGTGGCTAAATACGACATAGGCTGCAGAGGCACTGATGTATGAAGGTTAGGATTTAAAATGGAAATACTGGGCGTGAGTGGGTCAACTCCCATTTGCTCTTAGGAAAAGATCTTCAAACTGACACATTATCTCAGGACATTATTTTAGATTTCAGAAAGTCAAATTGTCATTTCATATAATACAAGTTGTTGCATATTACCGGAAAGAAAAGGAGGAGGAATATAGGTAGCATACTTTTATTTCCAGGGGGTTCCCAAGCAGTGCTAGGGGGACCCAGGGTTTCCTTGTAATCTTGCTGTGCAGAGATTCTCAGTGCTAGGACCCAGTGATCTGGCGGTGTTTGAGCCCAGGTCACACTGGGTTGTGCTGTCAGAGGAGAATGACTTCAGGAATAGGCGCATCATGGATGTGCTTCTGCCCTTGGAGCTATATGCCCAGTTCATGGCATAGATTTTAACATCGAGTCCTCATGTTAAGCGAGATCATAAGGTATTTGAAGTTTTATTAATCTTAAAAACAGGAAATGTATTTTAAAGTTCTATATGTGAAACTCTCTCTAAATCATGGGTTATCGCTAAAATTTCAGAACAATTGAACTGATTGAGGTGATAAAGTGAAGGCGAGGAGGCTGGTTTCTTTCGTAGGAGTTGAGATATGGGTTCACACGAGGCAGCTGGGAAGGTCAGTGACATTTGGGGGAGAAACTGAATAGATAAGAAAATACAATTGAAAGTTTGAGGTCCAATTATCCTTTAAGGTGGAGCCAGAAGAAAAAAGCTTTTAGTCATTATCAAATCATAAAACATGATGGGACCAAATATATATCATAAAGAACAGTCTAGTATGATTTTTCAGGAGAAAATCTAGACAAATTTATTCTTATATTAAGAGAAGTTTATTCTCAGAATCTCAGGTGTAGACACCATAATTAAAAGAATTAAACACCCGCTTCATACACTCTGGGATGATGAGAGTTCATGGGCAAATGTATCTATACAGATTTTAAAAGGGTAACTGGAGAAGATATAGAACATTAAGTCAAATCCAAGGGGAAGAACATATGTGAGATATAAAAACACATATTATGGTAATTACAAGTGGTCAAAGACAACACAACCTGAGAGTTTGTTTATAGAAATAAACTTAGTAAAGACAGAACTTGGGTGGGGGTGGCAGCTAGTGGGCTGTAGGGAAGGGCCTTGAGATAATAGTGAAGGGCAGCAGACACGAGTATAGTGTTGGAACATTGTATGCATGAAACTATTATTAACAGCACTGTAAATCACAGTTTCAAATTAAAATCAGATTAACTTCTTTCAAATATAAGGGGAAACGTTGTAGAAAATATGCCATGGTAACGTACAACCAAATAATTTGGGTTGTATATTTATATACTGAGGACCCCTTTAAGATGCAGTTATTCTAGGATAACATGCAAATTATAGGAAACGGTGTCAAAGCTTAAGCAAGAAGTAGTCTGATATAGGAGTCATTTTAAGGGAATATACAACTCACAGCTAATAGTAGCATTAATTGGGGCTGAACAGACAGTACAGGGGTTAATGTTCCTATTTGTCATTGCATATGGCCAACCCCTCATGGCATATGGTTTCCAAACCACCTCCAAAAGTGACCTCTGAGAATAGAGCCAGCAGTAAGTCATTAGCTACACCACATTAAGTCACTGGGCGACACAGTGGAGTATAACCCAAACCCTTAAAACCCCGCAAAATATTTGCATAATCACGGAGTTTTCTGGAAGGTATATCTCTCTTTGCCTTTATTTTGCTATGCTGTACTCAGAAGACCAAGTCTAGTAAGTTTGAAAAAGTAGTCAATACAACAGCAAATTGGAAAAAAAGAAAGAAAGAATTCAGCTAATATTGAAGGGAGCGTAAAAAAAGTGAATCTACTAAAAAGGAAGTTAAAAATTTAACCAATGATTTTGAAATGGAATTTGGAAAAGGGTAAAGTAGACCACTGGTGGCACATATCATGACTATAGGGAAATACATGCACAGGGTCATATTTTGCTGTCACTGAAGTCATTCTCATTACACAAACCTGTACACAATTTCAATCCGGAGGAAAAGCAAAACTCTGTGAATGAGGCCATAAAGAAGGCATCAGAACACAATACGCACACACATACATACACACATACACACACACACACCAGTTTGTTCAGAACTTCAGAAACTTCAGTAGTGTTTTCAGTTCAATGGTTTCTATGATTCTTCAGCTACAATAGGTTGTCTTCACAGGCCAAGTGATGCCATAGTTAGAAGAAGGGACAGTAACCACTAAAAGCTTAGAATCGTGACACTAGACAGAGGTCACATGTGTGTGTGTCTACGTGTAAAGGTAAGAGGAAGGGGACAGAAGCAGGGATCATAAGCATTTTCAAACTGAGAAGAGGCATTTTCTTAAAGATGATCTTAATATACTTCATGGAAGAGGAAGAAGTGTCCTGCAAAGATACTGTATAGCAGACACCATTGCAATGTTTGATTATACAACAAAGTAGAGATATATCAAATTGCACCTCTGAGAGATGGGTAGCCTATACAAGGAGATATGGTTAGCATAATACCAAAATTAATGCACTTATATAAGAAGTTCTTCATTCATAATTAAGAAACCTTAATGATGGTAGTCTATTAGCAAGAAGCTGGAAATCAAGTGTTTCTCCATGTTCCCTAAAATGCACTGAGATTCTTCTTTTATTTTGATATAAATTATGTTAAAACTGCATACTGGAAACATACAGGGAATGGCTTTTCTAAAAGGATACATACTATTCCAAGTATTATCTAGTAGGAAATACTTGGAAGAGTTACATACAGGGTGCACTGTGCCTCTGTGAACAAATACTGCCCTATTATTTGTGGTGTTCAAGTTGAACTCAAAGGCAAGTTGAGCATTAGAAATCTCGAGCATATTTAAACAACAAATATCCTTGACGAAATCCAATTTTTCAAAAGTAAAAATTATATAATTCAGTAACTTTTTTCACTAAATTTTCCATTTGAAAATCAGTGTGAACCAAAGTGGTGGTACAATTACTGCCGCCACACACCCCCAAAACAGCCTAATGAGTATATAGTATTAGAAATTTTGGAAAGATATTTGGGAAGATGAGGATCAAAAGATACTCCTGGGTTTACCTGTTCCCACAGCCAAAGACTGCTTTATTTTGCCAAATAATTTAGACATATTTTTTTCCTGACAGGTTAGAAGGTATTACTCTGATGCAATCTAATTTTATGTACTAATTTAGTTTCGCTTCATGTTTAAGATTGCAAGCTTTATTCGCACTGTTCAATGAATTCCTTAATAGATCTTCTGAGGAAACTTTTAAAAGGTCAAATAACTTGTCTGGTGTCATAACAGAAGCAGGTGGCAGAGATGATGATCAATTAAAGTTCATTCTAACATGGAGTCTTTTAATCATGCCACTCTAAAACCTTGTCAGAAAATAAAAATGCGTTCAACACCATAAAGAAGGAAGGAAGGGGTCTTCATGTTCATCCTCAAAACAATGTCATTGGGCCTTACAGTAAAGGGTGTTGACAGTAGAAATTGGAAACAATGCCTTTGTGTCAGGGACATAGTTAACCAGAACCTTATACATGTTATTACAGAAATTATGTGTAGAGCTTATAGATAAACAAGAGCTCATTTACACTATTGTAGAAATCTAATCTCAGAATTCAATTTATTGATATGAGGGAATTTGTTCTAAAAATAATTGTAGCAGGGCACCAAGATTTATGTAATATTCTCTAAAACGTTATTTGTAACAGTGAAAAATAATTAAGCTACCTAAATATTTGAATAGATATTCCCATGAGGGCTGGTTGAATAGATATTCCTGTGTAGTAAATCAATCTGCACTAGGCTTTGGACATTTGCAATGACAATATCGATCTGTGTGTATTGACTTGGAAATATATTAACTGAAAATGGCAAGTTGCATAAAAGTCAGTGTAACAGAATCCCATTTCTCTAAAAATTTAAAGCTATGTGTGGATCTTTATGGAAAAAAGCTGAGGAATTGATCCCAATCCACTCTTAGCAGTAAAAACATCTAGATAAGGGGTAAGGAGTGAGGACTCTATAACCACCTTGAGTCCCTGCTCCTACTTCAGGAGTAGACAAGTTCGTATGCCTCTTGGCCTTAGCTTCTGCATCTAAAAAGTGGAACTTGCATTTCTCACATTAAAAGGCTATCTTAGTCACTAGATGTAACCACAAACATCAAGTCTCAAAATAGGATGAGGTACATTTGTATTTCTTCTTTGAGGAGGTTTCTGTTCATTTGTTCTCCTCATGTTTTTGATGGAATTGAAGAATTTTTTCTATAATGTTCTACTAGTGTCTGATATATCTTGGATATTGACTCTTTATCTGATGGGTATTGGGTAAATAATTTTTTTTCCATTCTGTGGGCTGTCTCTGTATCTTGGTCATCAATTCTTTTGAGTGCAGAAGCTTCTAAGTTTAACATAGTCCCATTTGTTTATCTTTGTTTCCACTTGCTTTGTCAGTGCCTTTAGCTTAAGTTATGTAGGGTTCTATCTATGTTTTCCTCAATATGCCTCATGGATTCAGGTCTGATATTGAGGTCTTTAATCCACTGTGATCTGACTTTTGTGCCTGGCATTAGACAGAGGTCTGAGTTCATTCTTTTGCATGTAACTGTCCAGTTTTTCCAGCAATACTTCTTAAGAAGGCTTACCTTGCTCCGCTTCACACTCTTGCTCCTTTGTCAAAGATTAGGTGATCATATATTTGAGGGTCTTTGTCAGTATAGTCAACTCTATTCGATTGGTCTGCAGGTCTGTATTCTTTTTTTTTTTATCTTAGTTCTAAATTTCTTTTTTTTATTTTTTATTTTTTTTAATTTTTTAAAAAATTTTTATTGAGTCACCATGTGGAAAGTTACAAAGTTTTCAGGTTTAAATCTCAGTTATACAATGCTCGAATACCCATCCCTTCACCAGTGCTCATATTCCACCACCAAGAATCCCAGTATAGCTCCACCCCGCCCCCCCACACCGCTAACCCCCCCACGCCCCTAGCCCCCCCACCCTCAGCCCCCCCCGCCTGTGTAACTAATAAATTTCACTTTTCTTTCACTTTGATTGCATACAATATTTCAACAAAACTCACTATTATTGTTTGAAGAGTCTCTCCCCTAAAGTCAGACCTGCTGAAAAAGAAACATTAGATAATTTGTTTTCCATTGCTGAGGATGAAGAGGTATGAGGTCGAGTGACCACACTTAGCGGCCTCTCAGTTTTGGGTTTCTGTAATTTAGTATTTTAGTAACTAAGTCCAGAGAGATATCTGCCAGAAGTTGCATCGTTGCCAACTTGTACTTCTCAGTTACATTATATTCCACATATGAGTGCAATCTTTCTATGTCTGTCTCTTTCTTTCTTTTTTTTTTAAATTGATTAATTTATTTTTAATTCGTGAATCACCATGAGGGCACATTTACAGATTTATACACTTTTGTGCTTATGCTTCCCTCATACAAAGTTTGGGAACCCATCCCTTCACCAGTGCCCATTCTCCACCACCAGTAAACCCAGCATCCCTCCCACCCTCCCCGATCCCATCTCCCCCCACCCCGCCCTGCCACTGTGGCAGGGCATTCCCTTCTGTATTCTTATACCATGCTGTTTTAATTACTACTGCTTTTTACAGTTACTGCTTAGTACAGTTCAAAGTTGGGGAAGGTGATGCCTCCCATATTCTTTGTCCCAAGGATTGCTTTAGCTATTCATGGGGGCTAATTGTTCCATATGAATTACAGGAGTGTTTTGTCTATTTCTTTGGAAAATATTATGGGAATCTTTATGGGGGACCACATCAAACCTTTGCAATGTTTTGGGAGGTATTGCCATTTTGATGATGTTAATCCTTCCAATCCGTGAGCAGAGGACGCATTTCCTCTTGTCCTCTTTCATTTACTGAGGTGATGCTTTGTAGTTTTCTTTGTACAGGTTCTCACCACTTTAGTTAAGCTGATTCTGAGGTACTTGATTTTCTGAGGCGCAATTGTGAATGGATTGTTTTTTGAATATATCGTTTTTTTTTTCTTTTTGGGTCACACCTGGCAATGCAAAGGGGTTGCTCCTGGCTCTGTACTCAGGAATTATCCCTGGCGGTGCTCAGGGAACCATATGGGATGCTAGGAATCGAACCCGGGTCGGCCGCGTGCAAGGCAAATGCCCTACCCGCTGTGCTATTGCTCCAGCCCCGAATATATCTATTTTTAATTTATTATTTGTATATAGGAAAGCCATGGAACTTTGGGTATTGATTTTTTAACTGCCACTGAACTATATAAACCTCTTATTTCTAGAAGCATTTTTTAGAGTTTTGAGGATTGTGTAAGTATAGTATCATGTCATCTGCAGACAGCCATTGCTTGACTTCTTCCTTGACTATCTGGATGCCCTTTATATCTTTTTCTTGCTAACTGCTGTGACAAGTACTTCCAATATTGAATTAAACAGAAGTGGTGAGGGTAGACAACATTTTCTTGTCCCCAATCTTAGAGGGAAGGTTTTTAGTTTTTCCCTATTGAGAAAAATGCTATACATTTTTGCTAATAAGCAGAGAGATACATATCAAAACAATAATATATAAACTTACAGCACAAAAACTGGCATACATCAAAAAGAATAAGAACAAACAGTGCTAGAACAAATGCTGGGAGAATGAAACTCTCATTCATTGTGGTGGGAATGCTGATTGGTCCATCCTCTTCAGAAAACAATATGGGCATTCCTCAAAAAACTAAAAATTGAGCTTCCACCTGACCCAGCAATACCACTCCTGGAAATACATCCCCAGGGTGCAAAAAGACACAGCAGAAATTACATCTGCACCTGTATGTTGACTTCATCACTGCTCACAATAGCCAGAGGCTGGGAACAACCCACATGCTCTAGAACAGATGACTGTTTAAAGGAAGATGGTACATCAGCACAATGGAATATTATACAACTATTAGAAAAAATGAAGTCATGATATTCACTTATAAATGGATGTACATGGAAAGTATCATGTTGACCAAAATAAGTCAGAAGGGGAAGGACAGACAGAATAGCTGCACTCTTTTGTAGAATATTAAAACAAAAACATAGTATGACACTAATACCCAAGGACAGTAGAAACAAGGGCCAAGACAAATGGTCCATGGTTGGAACCCTGACTCAAGTTCTGGAGAAAAGGGCAGCTGGGATAGAAAAGGAGCCATTATGACTATGATGGTTGGAAGACGTGTGCTGAAAGTGGGTAAAGGACAAACATGATGATATCTCAGTATTTGTATTGCAAGCTATAATGTACAAAAGTAGAGAGAGAAAGGAGAGAGAGAGAGAGAGAGAGAGAGATAGATAGATAGATAGATAGATAGATAGATAGATAGATAGATAGATAGATAGATAAGAAAATTTTCTCCCATAGAGGCATGCTGGTGGGGGGAAGCAGTTACAGGAGGGATATAGGAAATATTGGTGGTGGGAAATGGACACTGGTGGAGGGATGGGTGTTGGAACATTGCATGACTGAAACCCTAGACATTCTTCAAAAAGCTAAAAATTGAGCTTCCTTATTACCCAGAAATACCACTCCTGGGAATATTCCCCCCATGGTGCAAAAGCATGTGTTATACCACAGAAACACAATCATAATAGCTTTCTAACTTCATCTCATGGTAATTCATATAAAATTTTTTAAAAATAAGGTACAAGCTGGACCCAAGGTTAATGGCATGTATTTTGACATTATGTTGATATCTCTTTCATTAAATAGTATGCTACAACTAGGCACTCCCAAACTTTATAGCACTTTAGCACTGTCCTATTGTTCATCGATTTGCTCGAGCGGGTGCCAGTCATGTCTCCATTGTGAGATTTGTTGTTACTGTTTTTGGCATATTGAATATGCCACGGGTAGCTTGCCAGGCTCTGCCATGTGGATGAGATACTCTGGGTAGCTTGTCTGGCTCTCCAAGAGGGACAAAGGGATCGAACCCAAGTTGGCCGTGGGCAAGGCAAATGCCCTACCCGCTGTGCTATTGCTCCAGTCCCCCAAGCTTCATAGCTTAAACAATTTTATTATACTTTGTAAATTCAGTGAGTTCCCAAATTCGAGGTGTTTGAATAATTCTTTGCTCTCTGTAGCACTGCCTGGAGTAAGTTGTTGGTACTTAGCTAGTGGATATCTCAAGATGGAGCATCTAAAATAACTTCATTGAAACAGATGATAGCTTGGAATGTGTGGATGGAAGATAAGGCTCAGCTGAGATGCTTGGATGTAGTAGTATCATCATCATCATCATCATCATCATCATCATCATCATCATCATCCCCATCCCGTTAATCCTTGATTTTCTTGGGTGGTCTCAGTAACGTCTCTATTTGTCCTAGCCCTGAGATTTTAGAAGACTCTCTTTCCTCATCCTTTCCAATGGTGCCACAGTGGAGCCTCTTTCAGGGTCAGGGGAATGAGACCCATCATTGTTACTGGTTTTGGCATATGAATATGCCACGGGGAGCTTTCCAGGCTTTCCTATAACTTTGATAAAATGCATTAATATGCTATAGGAAACAATTTCTAGAGTTAAAACAAGACAGAAAGGAAATAGAACTAGTGTGTAGCAGGCTCCCTCAGATGTACTATCATCCAGGTATTTTCAGCCATCTAGCTCTAGGGAAAGTAAAATCTTTCCATGGAGATTGGATTTTTCTGGAATCCATGCCCCAAAAGGAACTAGTTGAGATTTCCCAGTCTTGTCTAACTTTCACATAAAAATCATATAGCTTCATTTTCACAACTTCTTCCTGTATAAAATAGAAATAAGCCCTTTATGAATTAGGGCAAAGACTCACTGATAGACACTTTTGGGTCAAGAAAAGTATACCAAAGTTTGATTGTAGACAAACATGTAGTAGAACGTGGGATATTGCTGTTTGGCATAGCTAATATCTAATCTACCATCATATTCATTTAGTCATAAATAAATAAATACATATTTATTTTAGGCAACATTTTTCAGATATGTAATATATTCATCCATAATCCCTTACATATCTACGTGCAGAACAATAAGTCCATTTTATGTAATGAAACACTTGAACACAAATAAGCATACAAAGATATGTATAAATTTTTGTTCAAATCGCTTGCTTTATTCTTCTTTCTTGTGAAGACTGAAATGTTTGAAGAAAATGATGGAAAGAGGAAGGAGATGCTTGCTTGTATATATAGCATAGGGTTTGCTCTTTACAATAATATGATCATTTCACTTTGCTTTCCTGTTGCTATGGTATCTGTCACTTTATTTTTAACTGTGTCTGTTCAGTTGTTTACATGTATTTGAGAGACTTTCTGCTTAAGAAAGAACTACATTTACTTAGGAAGTTCCTAGAGCAAGGAAGGGAAGGAAAATATGGATGAGGTCAGAGCACTCCTGTTCATTCTTTTTCACTGTCCTATGAGAGTTCCCTCTCCAGAACCTCAAAATCTCTTAGACAGGATGATTTTAGCTTTATGCTTCATTTGATTTTCTCAGACTGAGATTTTCCTGGGGTTTTTCTGAATGATTTTCTAGAATGATAATCCAGCTGAAGCTGACTTCTCTAAAGCCCCTTCGTGATTTGCCATTTTCCTTGATACTTTCTGGAGAATCCTTGGCTCTTTACCCCTGAAGGCTTTTCAAAGGCCTGGCTTCCTCTGCCTATTGGGTCTTCCTTGCTGTTCTTGGTCTTGGAATGTTCTCTCATCCTTAGAGCCTTTCCTGCTCTGCTTATATGTAGTAGTTACACCCACTGCTCACATGCACCCTGTGGTCTCAGGTGAGATCCCTCTATTTTTTGCACAAAGGCTTCACGGGTTTTATTTCACTTTTAACAATCAGTCCTTGAGTTTCTTCATTAATATGATGCTCTGGGCTCTCAGAAAATCAATTGTATAAATTTAAGGGTATTAAAAGTGCCTAGTGTTTAACATTCCATAGGGACAGTCCTTCACTCATGACTAAAATGTTTGGGAATGTCATTACTTCTGCCCTTTACTATTGAACTGGAAAAATGCTCAACGTTCTCTAGAGCTTCCTTGTTAAGGTCCATGCCTCCTTCTTAAAATTTTGCTTCAATTTGTTCACTTGCTTCTTTTTTTCTATTGTAACTCTTTCCTATTCCACATCTAAGTTGCCCTGAGAATAGTTCATAATATCAACTATTTGTTTTATATAGTTCATATTTTGGAAAATCCAACTTGAATACTATCAAAATGAGACCTCTCAGCAAGTTTGCCTAACTCTGTCCTATGTTCCTGTTTAGCACAAATTCCAATTTATAAGTACTTGTAATGTTATAAATCTTTCCCATTCCCTATCCAGACTATTTTTGTCACATGCCCTGTTTTCTGTCATAATATAGCTCTTTGAATAGAGATGTGAAAAAAAGAGTAGTTAAAAAATAGTTGAATCATTTGAATTTTTAAAAATTTCCTCATTGACATCTTTCAAATTTGTTCATGGTGATAACTTATATTTCCTCACTTTCAGGCCATTGTCCAAATCTTTTCACTTACCGTACTAATTTAAAAAGTTCAAATATACAATATCATTATTTATAAAATTAAAACAACATTAAATCAAATATATAAAGAGTTCTCACAATTCAATAATAAAATATAGACATAGAATTTAAAATTTGGAAATAACCTAAATTGACATTTCTCCAAAGATGGTAAGTGTAAAAGGCCCCTGCATCATTAATCATTAGTGAAATAAAAACCACAACCATCATTCTAGAATAGCTACATTCAAAAGGTCAAAGCAGTTAGAATGTGTATTAAGACATTTTAGCTCTCATATGCTCCTGTGTAAAATGGCATAGTCATTTTGGAAAAGACTGTCAGTTTTTGATAGTGAAATATTAAGTTGTCATCTTATTTAGTAACACTGCTCTTAGGTATATACACAAAGGAAATAGAAGCATTATCCATGTAAAACTGTGTATCCACTATTCATAATAGCTAAAAGATAGAAGCAACACACATATCCATCAACTGGCCAATGGATTAACAAAAGAAGTATAGTGATACAATTGAATACTATTTGGTCATAAAAAATGGCATACATGTTAAGGAATAAATAAAGCCTGAAGCAGTAAATGAAAGAAATTGCTCACAAACATTGCATAATATATAATGTCACATAGATGAAATGTCCAGACTAAGCAAGTCTATAGAGTCAGAGAGTAGATTAGAGGCTGCCTAGGGCTGGCAGGACTAAAGTACTAGAAGGTGATAACTATATGCTAGAGTTTCTTTGGGGACTGATTAAAATTCCCTAGAGTTCACTTAGAATTTTGATTATGTTTGCACAACTCTGAAAATGTATTAAAATCCTGGAATTGTTAATTTTACATGGTTGAATTTTATCATTCTTTTTATCTTAATGAAACTATTTCCAAAAAATTAGCAGTAGGCAAATAAACCACTTATATTTACTACCTTAACTTACAGTACTTTTGGGGGGCTGGACCACAATCAGTGGCATTCAGGGCTTACTCCTCACACTGTGTTCAGGTATTATCCTGGCCGTGGAACATATACAGTGCTGGGAATTGAACCAGGGCCAACTGCAAAGCAATGTGAGTGACTCAAACCCATGTATTATCTCTCTAATCAAAAACAAAATACTCAAACCCATGTATTATCTCTATAATCAAAACTAAAATACTTTAAAAGTTTATAAGATTATGTAAGATTTTGTTTATAAGATTATATGCTTCAGGAGTATAATTTCACTTCTCTTTTAAATATGTTACCACACCACACTCTCCACAAAAGTACCATCATCCTTCCAGCACAATCTGTTCTAATTTGACTCCCTATAATCGCCTTTTATGTTATGGTAACATTTGTTCTGTGCTCCGAGTTCATACAAGGTTATGTTTTCATTGGGTTTTGCTTATATCCTTGATTTCCTTCTGTATATTCTATAGATGTGTGAGGCCACCTGGTATGTATTTTTCTACTTATGACAAAATAAAAATGCTTATGAAGAGTGAGATTGTGATCAAATTAATACTGTAATAATTTTCTGATAACATTGTAAAGTGAAATAAAAATTTTATAAAGCAAGTTTACCATATTTGTTAGGAGTCACCAAAATATTGAGTCATATAAACATTTCATTGACCCTGCTTAAGTTCAAGACTTATTCAAAATTTAAAAACAGAAGAAAATCAAAAATTGTGATTTAAATGAAGTTGTTCACGTTGATTCTATTTATAATAATAATTCAGAAGAACCAGAAATGTCTAACAACAAGGAGTAGTTAAATGCTATAATGTGTAAATATAAAGCTGAACATGAATAAACATGTAAACATTATGTTATTTGCAGTTTGTGAGGAAAAAAATGGGAAGGGAAATGACCCAAAATTATGATTATAGTAATGCAAGACAGTGTGGTATACATAAACAATGGATACCACACAGCCATAAGAAAATATGAAATAATGCCGTTCACTGCAACTTGGATAGAACTAATGCGCATTGTGTTACGCAAAATAAGTCAGAGGGAGAAGGAAAATGCCATGTGCTCTTGCTGATTTGTGGCACACATAAAAACAAGACAAGGAAATGGAAGTTATTAAATGATGACAAACCCCTGATTTTGGGTGACAGAACTGAGAAGGCCAAGTAAGGGACTCAGGACCCAGAGGATTAAAAGATGGACCGGATGTAATGAAAAGACATGGTGTGCAGGGGAAGTCTTGGACACTGGTGGTGGTGGTAAAGAAGCTGCTTGTTCAAAAGCATCAATATTACCACTATTTTTAATAATCATATTTTAAAAGATAAGGGCTGAAGAGGTATTACAGGGGTAAAGATGCTTATCTTCACATTTCTAACACCACTTCAATCCCTGACACAAGATCAGGCTCTCCAAGGCAACAACAGAAATGATCACAGAACCAGCAGTAAGCCCTGAGCATAGCTAGGTGTGGCCCAACCCTATCCCCCGACAAACATTTGCCAAGGGGAGAATGGGAGGGACCCTTGAGATATTGAACAGTGGGTGTGGATGTAGATTGGAATGTTTCATACCTAAAAATCTTGTTGTGGGTGTGGAATTGGAATGTTTCATACTTAAAAATCTACCATTCACAGCATTGCCATTCACAGTGCCTAAATAAAAACTGGGGGGGGGTGGAATCAGTTTACTCACAAGAACCTATCTGTGAGTTTTCACAACACCACAAGATACAAAGAAGATAAGGGGGAGAAAGAAAGGTTTGCTTGCAAATGATGGGCCCGTGCATGGGTAGGAAAAGGCGGTGGTATTCGGTGGCCGGGAGCCAGTTCCCCATGTTCTTCCCGACAGGTGAAGGGTGAGCGATGGGTGGACTCCCCGGTGCCATCCAATCTCTCCCGTTTTGGCACAGTCGTAGTCGTCATTATGGCTGTACTCCCGGCCATCAGAGTTCCATGATCCAGGTCTCCTCACCAATCTCAAAGTCTCCAAGGTCTCAGTTCTCCTCCTCATCTTCAGTGTCTCATCCTCAACCTTCTCATTCTCAACATCTAGTCTTCAGCATCTAATCTTCCCTCTAAGTCTTCTCTCAGCGTCTTATCTATCCCCAAGTCTTTGTCTTCCCCTTCAGTCTCTTGCCTCTATCTTCCTCAGTCTCTGTCTCTCTCTCTCCTCCTCGTCTCTAGTTTGCTGTTGTCTTCTTTTATCCGTCATGTTTTTCTTTTAGTCTCTTGCCTCTGTCTTCCATCTTACTCCACTGTCTTTAGACTCCTCTGTTATTCAATCTCTGTCTCCCACTGCAACTTTCCTTTTTAGTATCTCCCTTACAGCACTGTTACATAGGAATCATGAAAGGTGGGGTTATAAAAGTGGGGTTGAACATTGACAAATCAACAAAGAGAGGGAAAGGCCACTCCTTCTCCAGGACAAAAATCTCATCTGAGGAGATTACTCAAGATTACTAGGAGATCTGCCCAGTTTAGAGACGAATGTAACTTGAAAATGGTCCTGGAGTCTGAGCAGGTAAGGTATTTGCCTTGCAACTGGTTGATCCAGGTTTAATCCTCAGCATTCTTTATGGTGTCCCAAGCACTGTCAGGGATAATTCCTGAGTTCAAAACCAGGAGTAACCCCTGAGCATCTCTGGTTGTGGCCCAAAACAAACAAACAAAAATACCCTGGAAGCTTGAAAATGCTGGTATCTCCTAAAGGGAACCTTCTAGTAATTGCCACTAACCCTTTTTGTTTACTATCCATGAGAATTCCTTCTGCCCTAACAAGAAACATTATTTCACATGGTTATACTCCAGAGGGGGATGAAGGAGGCATACAAGGGACAGGATGTCTAATTTAAGTTCTTCAGGGGCTGTCAGAAAAGTATTCTACTCAGGCCCTCTCTGCCCTTAAAGCTGTCCCCACGCCCTCCATGCCTACAAGTTATTCTGTGTTTCTTGGTCTGCCTGTGAGTACATCACAGCCTGGTAAAGCCTCTTCAGTTGTCAGTGTACTAGAAAAGTGGTGTGAGCCCTTGGGAAGCAAGGCACTTCAGGGATTTCTTAAATCAATATACAAGGGGGAAAATTGTCAGAGGCTTACAAGAACCAGTTGACTCTGAACTCTGCCTAATATGAAAGTGAAGAGTGAAAGAACTTAGTCCACTTTAATATCTGTTCCTTTGCCCTTTTTAAATGATAACAAGAATCTGTTAGCCTGCAAGTGGTCCTTGCTCTTCTAACTGTAAATTCAAAATGAAAGACAGCACAAGTTCTGAGGCTCAAGGACCAGAGTTTGATTTCCACCTTTGCTCTCTAACAAATAGCTGTATCATCCTGGAAACTTATTTGACTCTTCTAAAGATCAGGGATTTTGTTCATAAAACTTGTCATAATAATAGCTAAATCACTTAAATGATTTTTTCCAGCTAATTGTTAAGTTTTTGCCAGCTAATTGTGATCTTGTATTCTGGGTTCAATGGGACACAGGAGCAGAGATTCTCTGCCTGCTCACCCCAATCTCCAGCGACCCATAAGCCACCTCCTGCCAGGGCCAGACAATCTCCTCATTGGCCACCGTCCAGAACTCATGGCTGCTTCTCCCGGAAGGGAGCATAAAATGGGGCCCCCATGGCCATGCCACCGAACTCCATGCCAGGCTGTTTTCACTTGGGGCGCCCCAGAGGGGGGCGAGTGAGAGCCCTCCCTGCCCCAAGAGACCCAGCCCCGGCAGCCAACTTCCACTACCCAATAGCTGCCGCACTCCAGGCCACTTTCCACACTCTTGGGCCAAGCCTCACACGTGAGTGAACATATTCCTGGACCGCTTAACACATCATCATAGAGGGAAATAAATATACATGCCTCTCAGGGAGCCAAACATGCTACTGAGAGTATCTCGCCTGCAGGGCAGAGCCTGGCAAGTTCCCTGTGGCATATTCAATATGCCAAAAACAGTAGCAATAACAAGTCTCATTCCCCTGACCCTGAAAGAGCCTCCAATTGTTGGGAAAGAAGAGTAAGGAGAGGCTGCTAAAATCTCAGGGCTGGGACAAATGGAGACATTACTGGCACCCGCTTGAGTAAATTGATGAACAATGGGATGACAGTGATACAGTGAATTGTTAAGTTCAAAATTTAAGACAATGAAAATGGGAGTAATGAAATATTTGATCAAGAAAATGAGTGAAGGAATGCATCTATAAATTTATTTGTTGATCTTAAAACCTGAAGATAATAACCTGAAGTGGGCTTGCAAGCTCTCTTTGGAGTACAGAATGGTCATCTCACTGGAGAAATCTGTTTTCATACAAACATAGACTCAGGACAACATTTCAGTTTCAAGAGAAGCTCAGTGCAGAGTGACCCTCTCACAGCTGCATGGGTGGATGGGACACCAAATGGAGAGAGAGAGAAAGAAGAATTGTGATACCCTCATTGTTCAAAACCAAATTTCCACACTCAACAGTGTTAGAGGTAAACACCAGGGACAAGTTGATCACACAAATGGTCAAGGAGAGGACAACTTTGGATTGCTTTTTACCACTTTTGTGGCTGCCCAAGCTGAGATTCTGTCATCTGGCCCACTTAGTGTGGTGAGAAATGAGGAGAAGGAAGCTGAAGCTAAGTCTTTCTTGAAATAAGATGGAACAGAAAGTGTTATGGCAAAACAATGAATGACAGAGGAAACAACATCTCTGAATCTGAAATATTGGACTCCAGTTTCTGCTGCTGGTAACTGTCCAGCATCAGCATCTTTATTGGATGGCTAGGCTGTTTGAGTAGAAGACCAGGTCCTAAACCCACATAGATTCCAGTTTTAGGTGGCATTACATACAACACACTGGAAAATTGAGATGAATTGAACACAGAGGAATGCTGTAGGTACCCAAACACACTGCAGTTAGGAAAAGTTGAAAAGGCTATGGCCAAAGCTTGTGAAGAGTCAAGTTAGGCACAGTTCTAAGGGATCCTTTTGCAGCATTTCATTGTAACCTCATGAATTCCGTGGAGAACAAGTGTCATTGTCCTTTCTCCTTTTCCTAGTGTGCAAAGTGAGCATCTGCAGGGTCAGGCTATTAGTGTAGAAACTATAGTAGATAGTGGGTCCAGGACTAAATCTTCATGAACTATTTCAGTCTATATTATTCACATTTAGGTTTTATAGTGTCTCACATAGGGAAAATCCAGGCCACATGAGAGTGAACAAAAGCAGTATAAAAGCACATACAATGCCAAAAGACACAATAGTAAATCCTATCTCAGGAAGTCTGCCATGTCAAGAAGTCAAGAACAATGTGAAAGAAATTCTGAAACTGGACATGCACTTCTTTTCTGTTCCTCCACCTGGGTTTGGGAAGCTTCCAACCCTCCAGCAGAGGTGACTTTTCTGGATCCATACACAGCTCAGTCCAGAAGCCTCCTAAAAGTCAAGAAGTATTCCTACTATTCCTACCTTTCTACCTTCTAATACTGTCCAACCTTTACCTTTCTGCCCCCTAGCTCAACATCTCTTTCTCTGTCTCTGTCTCTGTCTCTGTCTCTGTGTCTGTGTCTGTCTCTGTCTCTGTCTCTGTGTGTGTGTGTCTCTCTCTCTGTCCCCCCCATTTTTATCAACCAGACTTGACAGGCACAAAGATGAAGCAACCACTTGTTTCCATAATCATTTGATGAGCACATAATGAGAATTACTTACCAGATAAATATGCTGCAATTAGTCTGGATCCACAATGCCATCTGTGTTTTTTTTAACATCCAAATCTGGTAGAAGTTAATGGCAAGAACTTTCCTGATGATGTGCAAAGAGACAGGATGGCACCTGAGGGGCTCCCCAGTGCCCACAGATTTTCAGGACAAAAGGCGTCATAATCTGGAACCTCTCCTGGTGACTCGGGTGATAAGAGTTTAAAATCACTTCTGTATGAAACTGTCACTTCTTGAGATTTGAGGTTCCTTTAAGAAGAAAGATGGGCAGTGACTCATGAAAAATGAGTCCTTTAAAGAGAAAGATGGGTCTGTTCTTTCCCCTTAATCACTTGTTAATTGCTTCACCAAGGGAATAAATTTTATTTGATGGTGAAAACAGAATGTTTTTCATAGTTGGAACTTGATAAATATTTGCAGCATTGAATTGCATAAATAATTCTCCTAGGTGAAGGCAGACTCTCTAGATATCTTAGATATCTAAAGCTATATGCCCAAACTCAGAGAGTTTCTCCTAGCACAGTCTCTGAAGGTAAGCACAAGTGAGACTCAGTGTGTCCAAATTAGAACAGATGCAAATTAGGAAAAGGGTACCTTGAGGTTAGTTGGAAAAGCCAAGTATTATGTTGAGCTTAAATACTCATTAGCCTCCCTAGGCAAAATTGTGAAACCAGTGAATCCTGAAATTTCAGGTGTTCGACACTCCCTCCTCTTCCCCAATTCCCTCCTTTGGGCTCCAGGAATTCCTTGCAAGCTAGTAACATTGACCAAAATGATTGGCTCCACTATGAATTACATGTGGCTGCTTATAATAAAAAGCCAGCCAGGGTGACTTTGCAAAAAGGGTAGCTGCAAGAAGGCCCTGTCCATCAAATCAGTAAAATAAAATTAAGATGACATGAAGGTATATTTCCCCCTCTAAATTCTAGTGAGGTGATTATTTGTGAGATTGTGAAGAAGCTTCAACTTCCACAACTTAAGAAATTATTTACAGGTCCAGAGAAATAGTACAGCGGGTAGGGCTTTTGTCTTGCACGTGGCCAACCTGGGTTCAATCCCTGGCATCTCATATGGTCCCCCATGCACCGCCAGCAGTAATTCCTGAGTTCAGAGCCAGGAGTACACCTGAGCATCACTGGGTGTTACCCAAAAAGAAAGAAAGAAATGATTTGTGAAAACAATGCAATAATGTCTGGTAATGTTGGAGATACCAGATTCCACTCTCTTGCATGTCTACTGGCCAACAGCCCTGGGAAGACACTGGGGGCCATACTCAGCAAGCGGTCATTCCCAAGGAGGTCAGACAAGTCTGCAACAATAAGTAGAAAAATAGAATAATGACCTATTGCTCCATCAGTGGAGAGTGAGTTAGACAACATTATGAAGTAGGAATCTTGAAAATTAAAATTATCAACAATGTTGAATGAAAAATGAGTTATTAAAAGATTCCTATTTATATAAGCCATAGAATTTACATATAGATGCTTTAATATAAATGAGACAAATTATGGATTGCTTACTGACCTATATATGTATAGCCAAACAACAGTGGGCTTTGAAAGGATATGCACAGTTTTTAGGTTCTGCTCACTTCAAAAGTGAGAGAGAATTGATTAGAGGTGCTTTCATGTTGTATTTTATTTCTTTTAATTTTTAATTATTCATGAATAAAGTGTTGGATTAAAGATTTTTCTGAATTATGGTTTACCCTTTAATACTTTATAATTTCAGCACCTGGGGAATTGAGGGAGATAAACAGATGGTTGTATGTCTGGCTGTCAGAATCTGACCACTGGGAGAACTCTGGGAGAACGAAACCCCCCGTTGGCAGATATCAGATATCTACAGCTTCCTCCAAGAAGCCAGATTTGTCCTCTTCTGCTTCATAAAATCTTTTGTCTAACCTCAGATTTCAGATTTTAAATATAATTAATGCCTCCACATAAAATCACATATTTCTAGCTGTCTTGTAAGTTCTGCATTCAAAATCAACTTATCTGACTTTAAACTATCACTTTATTTTATAAAATTGAAATAACATCAGATTATGACATTATATAGTCTTTTCAGGTATACAGCTTTATAAAATCAACATCTGTATCTATTTTGCCTAACTTTTATGTACCAGATGGTCTACATCTTAGCCAGGACCTTAAAAGGCTATATACAAAGAAAATTAAGTGACTTCAGCAGAGATATTCTGCAGCAATGTGTGAAAGAGAAAGAAAAATAAAGAGAAAATTTTATGCAGTGTCTGACCCTTTAAACTACTCTTTGAATGAAGAAAAATCTCTGACATTCACTGAAAGGAGTTGGGAGCTATGAATGCTTCCTGCCTACCTACAGAGCTGATTTGTTACCATTTGAATAGTAAATTTCCACATAAGCATAGTATTTTCAGGACCAGTCTATTCTGTGAGGTAAACTGATTTGACCAGTTACTAATAGTGACTGTTGATATAGTGCTTTCAACTTGCTTGGCATTACATTCTACACTGCCTATATTATACTTTTACTTTCTACAGCAGCCTAGGAAAATGCATGATTAGTCTTTTATGGGTATGAAAAGGTAAAACAAATGTATCCAAGGTCCATATCTGGCATTTCTGGGGATCACAGTATAGCTTTGGATGTATGTGGTGATTATCAATGTGTAGTCAAACATTCTTTATTAGATAGTGAATTTTCATACTATCTATAGCCTATAGCAAAGTATATCTCTTGTCCTTACTTCTTCCCTTTGCTTCGCATTACCTACTTGCCATCCCCACTTGGATGGCTAATAAACTTCTGGGATTTTATGTGACTTCTCATAAAACTTGTTTACCCTCACAAGCTGCTCCTTCTTTAGTCTTTCCTATTGCAGTAATTGGCATCAGAATCAGAATTCAGTAGATTAGACCAAAGATTTAGAAAATGACTTCAATTTCTCTCCTTAAAACTCCATATAATAAACCAGGGAAGCCTGAAGCATCTTTCTCCCAACAGGCCATGTGTATGATCATTGCACTATCAAATCCTAGTTTAAACCCCCTTTCCCTTAACGAGGGTAAGATTCTAAATCCAGTCTCCTCTTTCCAGAACCACCTCTGCCCCTGTGCCTCCAGAATATTCAATAATTCAAAGAAAATCATTCATTGCACCACTTGATTTCAAAGCTTCAACAGTTTCTCAGTCTTAGTAGCATATAGTGGCTTGTCGGGTACTGAACAAACAGGTGACCTATGTAATTATACACAGAAGACCTTATGATTGGTTTCTTTCCTAACAATCATTGTCTTGGAATTCTTGGGTAATTTTTAAGCTAGTCGCCTGAAGTTAACAGTGTTCCCTGTGAATTAATTAACGAGTCCTGTATATACTCCCTAGCCTAATTAGGATTTTAAAACAATTTTTCTGATTACTCTCCCATCAGTTTCATCTGTTCTCACTCCAGTGATAGCCTTGTTGTTGTCCAAACACACCCCACTTGTTCCTACATCTGAGTCTTTATATCTGCTACTTCATTGATCTAAAATGCCTTTTTTTTCAGTGTATGTGCACAGTTTCCTTCTTCTCATCATTCCAGTTTCAGTTCAAAGTACTTTTTCCTGACCATTCAATAAATAAAACCCCATCTGATATTATGGCTGCTCTCTATGCCCATTCTCTCTTCTGCTTCTTTCAAGACAAGTATCTTTATCTGAAATGAATGCAAACTTCTACAATTTTCTCTTACTAGAATTTAGCTCCATGAGCAGGAAGTGATGTGGCTGTTTTGAGTACTACCGAAGGAATTTATGAATATTGAAGAAGGTAGTGATGAAGGAGGAAAAAGAATAGAACAGCACTATTCCAGGACACTCTGACTTCAGAATCCTAAACCTTATTCCTGCATCACTGAGTATTGCCTAAAGAATTCTATTTGCTCCTTTAATGTGATTCCTGTTTCTCAAGAAGTAGTATCTGAGTAATATTTTCTGTAATTTTTAGATCTTCAAGAGTACATGCATCAGAAGAGCTTTCCCTTTTTGTACTTACCCAATACTCTCACAGATTACTGTACTATCTTTGATTCGCCTAACTACAAAATTCTACGTGTAGTACCACAAATGATTTATTCAGAAAAAAATTTGTAGGATGAGTAACATTTCCGGTAGATACCATCATCCATATGAATCTCATCAAAAATTATCAAACCATCAGGAAACCCCTTTGAATGTGTTTTCCTATTCCTCCCACAAAACTGGCAGATGATGATGAATACTGGTAGCCCTCCAGGATTTCAAGTCACTATTCAATAAATTAATTAGAGCACAGTCCAGGTCTAACAATAGTGCACAGTGATGGTTGCTTTCTAAATCAATGGACACCTGCTATTTCCAAGTACTATGTTAGCAGTGGGAACCAAATATTAAAGAAATATGGGAAAGTCTGTGGCTAAGTAAGAAAAAAATGTCTGGAAAAGTGAAAAGAAAGGGTTGGTTAATTCTGTACTGAGGATATAGGAGAGTGGGATCTATGTAATGTCTAGGATCTTGAGGTTTCCCATAACATTTTTCACGATCTCCTAAAGTTAACAGGGTGATTGGAATCAACCCCAATGTACAGATAAAGAAATTGAGACTTAAAGAAGCCAACAACTTGCCCAAGGCAAAGCAAGAGATAAATGACAAGAACTGGCTTGCAGTCCTTGAAATAAGGTTATTTTCAGTCATGGGAAATGGGCCTATATATGTTTCTTGTTGTCTTCGGACTTTCTGTTCTGACTTCCAGAGTTTGTAGTGAAAATGAACTAGAGTGGATGACTCTATTACATAACTAGTATAATATAATTGTAATATAGCATAAATAATTTATCTAAACAATGTGCCTATTTATTTTTTGTTACTCCCAGTTCTACCCTCAGGGATCATTTCTGGCAGTCTTCAGGGTACAAATATGGGGTACAAATCTGAACTCAGATTTGCCACAGGAAAAGCAATTGTCATACTCCAAGCCCTAATCAATCTGTACTTTCAATTAGCATTTAAAAGTTGGACAAAGATATCTAAGCTGCAATCACCAAACTTAGTGGTTGTCAATGCAACAGGTGGGAGGGTGAGATGAGGGTATATGTGTGAGTGTGTGGGGTGTAGAGTATGGGAACTCTGGTGCAGGTAAATTGACACTGGTAGTGGGATTGGTGTTGAAATATATATGCCTAAAATTCAACTATTAATAACTGTAAATCAAGATAACTTATTACATTGCTTTTAATTTGAACAAAGAGGCCCAAACAAGGATATTAACATCCTGGTTGTGCTTTGGCTCTGGCACAAGCTTAGAAAAGTGATCTTAGACATATGATCTGCCCTCTAAGCTAGTCTTCTCATATGATGAATGTGTTTACTCCCATAAGAGAGTTGACATGGTAAACAAATGAGGTACTCTGTGTGATGTATTCCATGCACTCTGAAGAAGTGTACAAAGTCACAAATTTATTATTTTACTGCATATTACACATCAAATTATACATTTTAAAGGAGATATTATCATATTACTATAATTATTGATAAAATTATTTCCTCAAACAAGATATAGTTCAATGAGAGATTATATGGGACAAAACTTAGCTTAACAAAACTTTTCAAGTTTTCAAGTGACAATCCATGAAAAACAACTTAGTAGGACTTGTCGGGAGGGGATCTTCCCAACACTGATCAAAGGTACATGGACACTTGACCTGGCAGTGCAATCCTGGGATTCAGTTCTGGGGCCCAACAATTCAGTGGTCTTTAGGCCCAGTTGTAATGGGGGACTGCCATGGCTAAACACCAGTGGTGTTCTGGTGGTTATGCAGTGACAGTGATAGAACACAGGACCCCACACATACAAGGCATGGGTTCCAGACCTTTGAACTATCTTCTTGATCCAAGGTCAGGGTTTTTCTTTCATAACATGAGACAGTATAGTTCTGTAATAGACTGAGTTTGATGCAAATGTTCTCTTGTAAGACCACTGACTTATTTTAAAATCAAAGTAATGCACAATTATTGCAGAACATTTAGAAAATACAGGAGAGCCCTAGTCTTTTTATTTCAACAGTGCAGATTCCCATTAGAAATGTGCAGAGGAGAGACTCATAAGCATATATGCACAAACTCCTGTAACTGTTCTGTCCTTCACTAGATGATGAACAGTGCGAGTCACACCCACTCTTCCTGCTACCTGCTTATGCAAAATTTCACTTTTAGCAATTATTCCCAGAATTCTCAGGGAAAAAACTCATAAACCTCCCTTCACCTCTTGCATCCCCCAGGAATTTTTCCCAGATGCTTCCTGGGCACCAACCACTTGGGCCACTGGAAAGAGTCATGCCTTCCAGGTTCCACTATCTCCAGCTCAGAGGCAGACTGGATCCCTTGAAATAGCTAAGCTGCTTTCTTTTATATTGTAAGAAGAAAATAATACCTTACCCTATCCCCCAAGAATTAAACCCTTTAAGAGGGTGCCATGGCAACACAGTTTCCATCTTAATGGTTTGCAGGACTTTAATGAAAGTACTCCTATTGCACTTTCTTACAGAGTTGTTCTGATTCTGTATGTCTCGGAAATAAATCTAACAGAGGCGCAGCTGGGGAATCACAGAATTACTCCTGTCTTCCAATCACCAAGCCTTTATGTCTTAGGACAGATTCGCACAAGCAGCTCCAGACACCTTGTGCCTTTGGGGAGGGAGGTTTAACCTCACTGATTTGTTATATAGGACCAGACTGACTGATATTCCCACAGAGTCTCAAAACCACCATTACAAGATCTTTTGTCTTTAAACTGAGGAATAGTTCAGATTGACATATAGCATTAATCTCAGATATATAATATTCACATCTATTAAGAAATTATTGCCATGGTAAGTCTTAGTACTATTATCATGCATAGTGTTAAAACAGCCTTCTTAGGCTAATAACTTTCATTTATTTAGTATATTTTTTATTTATGGGCCACACCAACTGGTACTCAAGATTAAATCCTGGGTTTGTGTTCAGAAATCACTCTTGGCAGTGCTCAGGGGAGCACATGTGGTACCAAGGATCTAACCAAGGTTGGGAATTTCTCTGGCTCAGGCTGAAAGCTATTAAGACCTAACCTCTAATCAACTTTAAAATATGCATTATTATTATTTATTATCATCATAAAATTCTAGCTCAATACTATTAATTGTTGTAGCCATGATATTTGGTATAATCTCATAATTTATTTATGTGGTTGATGTATTTTATAAGTAGGAGTTCATATCTTTTGATTCTATTGATTCTGAAAACAAGTTGCCACTTTTATAAAATGTCCAGTAATATTGTCCTTTATCATGTGTAAACATAATTTATGCTATAAAATATATTACTGGTGAAGGAACCATGATAATAATAAAAGTCTTTAAAACTCTACAATAAATGGAGAAACCTTGAAGATGTGACAGTAAAATATTAACTATCTGATCTTAAATAAGTTTTCAAATCCATTTTAAAGGAGATGACAAGGTCCAACTCTCTTCGATATACAAAAAATCTGAAGAATTTACATCTGTGGAGAGGCAAAGTAGATAGATCTTTTTTTTTCTTTTTGGGTCACACCCGGTGATGCACAGGGGTTACTCCTGGCTCTGCACTCAGGAATTACTCCTGGAAGTGCTCAGGGGACCATATGGGATGCTGGGAATCGAACCTGGGTTGGCCGCGTGCAAGGCAAACGCCCTACCCTCTGTGCTATTGCTCCAGCCCTGATAGATCTTAAATCTGGGGTTTGAGACAAAGTATCTTACTCTTTGGGCTGAATCAAGAGTGGAGGACTTAAGAATTTAAATATTCAACATATCTTTATGAAGCTTTTACTCTGTACCTCCAACATTTGGAGGTTTAAACTTAAAGATGAAGGGCTCATCACTCGTCTCCATCTCTCCTTCAAAATTACAAATTGACTGCTACTTTCCCAACCAAATAGAAGGAGTCAGTGCACACAATGATTTCATACACATTTTTAATCTTATAGATTAAGTATGTACACTTTCAGAAAATTTCTGATTAATTTTCATACTAAACCTGTAACCTGGCCACACCTAGCTGTAATGAGTGATGGGGGGAAAATAAGAGTAACCCAGATTAACTAATCACTTTGCATCTGAACAAAATTGAGTTTTATTACTAAAGAATTAAGAGATATTGGGCCGGAGCGATAGCACAGCGGGTAGGGCGTTTGCCTTGCACTCGGCCGACCCGGGTTCGATCCCCGGCATCCCATATGGTCCCCCAAGCACCGCCAGGAGTAACTCCTGAGTGCAAAGCCAGGAGTAACCCCTGAGCATCGCTGGGTGTGACCCAAAAAGCAAAAAAAAAAAAAAAAAAAAGAATTAAGAGATATCATAGATCATGTAGGGAGTTAAAAGCAATTGCTACATATTTCTCTCACATGCATGATATGCTTCTCTCATATACAATTATTTCAAACAAATATATCCTTTTCTTTTGATGAAAGACAAACATATGGCTTCCCTTCCTAGTCCTTCTGGCTGACTCAAACAAGAACACATTGACAAATACTGAGGCATCAATCTTGTGGGCACAATGAAAAGACTAGAACAAGACCTTCATTCAGATAACCTCCATATATTTGTTAGGTAAAAAGTGTTATATACATAAATAAGCCACTCTGTTCAGTTTTCTTTCACTTGCAGCCAAACAGAATTTCAACTGACATAAGAAAAGACCAGCTCCAGACATTATCTAAGTTTTTTGCCTGTTGACTTTCTTATGTAACACATCATAAGAGCAGACCTGGAAGATTTTCACAGTAGAAAGGTCTGCATCTCAGTGGGATTCATTGTATCTCTTGTCAACCCGTTGATCTTCGATTTGCTCGAGCGGGTGCCAGTAACGTCTCCATTCACCCCTGTCGAATGGGATTCATTATAACTTATATATTCAATGACTAAGATATCCAGTGTGAATCTGACACCTTTGATTTAAGGTTTCTAACACAAATACCGTGTGTTTTTTGCCTTTAAATTCCCTGCTT
The DNA here is from genome assembly GCF_027595985.1 of Sorex araneus. NCBI lineage: Eukaryota > Metazoa > Chordata > Mammalia > Eulipotyphla > Soricidae > Sorex > Sorex araneus. The sequence goes on along the minus strand of NC_073303.1, from coordinate 92,121,279 downwards.
GGCTGAAAGTCAAGTTCCTTATGCTATCTTGTCAGACTTTGAACTATTTTCACAGGTTTTTAATCTGAACTCTTGTCTCATTCTTAACCTTACTTTTCTGCTCTATCTCAAGTTTATTTCTAACTCTCTCTTAGGAATGGTCCTGGGATGGTATGAGTGTGCCTGATCATATTTCATATACTTTGCAAGATGATGGACTTTAGTCTTCTAATAAGCAGCACATTCTTTATTAATATAATTCATTATACAATATTATCCCAGTTTTTTGTTCATATGATTGTTTCTCAATTTGTAGGCTCCAACTTTAAATTAATGCTGATTATGACTTTTTCTGAGTACATTATCTTATATTTATCTATATTAAATCTCATCACATTTGTTTCTAGAAGCTTGCATTCTTTTCTGTTCTTTCAGCCACAGTATTCATAATGGTTTAGAATTTGGTAACATCTGAAATGTAATCAACTTGTCTTTCTAAATTATAAATTAGCTAGAATAAATGTGTCTCATATGTATAAGAGAAAAACTAGTGTTTATTGTCTATTAACTAAGAAGATGTGGATGAAATTACCCTAAAAGTCTTTCCTAAGATGAGGACTTTGCAGAAATACTTTATATTGAAGGAGATCTGGAATATACCGTGATAACATTTGAAAAGAAGAATGAAGGAAAGGCAATAAAATGTATATACTTGAGTGCATTACTGTTGCTGGTTTCTGGTGTTCAGTCTTGGAGACCCTTTGAGAGTCTCCACAGAGCACATCTCATTGACTTGCCCATCGTTACTAAATGATTATTCCTGTGTGGGGATTGGAGGAAGTTCATTAAATCTTAGATATTTACAGTCAGCTTGAGCCTGGTATGCTCCTACAATAAGAAGAGGTTTCCAGGTAGATATAATTGTGAGAGGAGAAAGGTTTTGAGAGTAGAGTGTTTGCCACAGAGATTCAGATGGTCCCTGCATTAGGAGGACATAAGGTGGTCCCCTGAATACAGTATACGCTCTGCACCACTCAGATGCCCTCACTAAATTAGGTTTTCCTCTACAAGACAGTCTTGGGTATTCTAATCCATCTCCTGCACAACTTATATGAGATTGTCTTTAGCCTTGAACAATAATTTTGTTAGTTGCTTTCCTAATGGGGTAACTCAAAGTTTCACCATTGAGTATCTGAGACCCTACTTACAATGCCTTGTCAATAGCCGTAAATTGCTCATTACATTACCTATGGACATGAAAGCACCCAGAGCCAGTGGTTTCACCAAGTGGATCTGCTGGGTTCTGTACTTTGCTTTGTTCCCTCAGAAACAGTAGCCCCAGATGTCTTTAATTCCTGGAAGTAACAACTCCATTTTTTTTTCAGTCTCCTGGTATACCAGAAAGCTATGCTGAATATAAATAGGCAACAACCAAAACCTTAAGCTTAAAGCACTTCATGTGTTGTCAAGCAGAAACATACTTCTTCTGAAAATAAAACTACTGATTCAGAAATTTCAGGAGTTATCGAATTTTAGACAAAAGCCTAAGCAGTTTTATTGAAGGAACACTAAAACTTTGTAATGTGCCTGTCAAGTTGACAGGCAGGAATGAGGTAGGGGTTAAAGTTAGGAGGGAATATGGAACACTGGTAGAGGAAGTTGACAAGGGTTGTGGGATTGGCGCTGAAATATTGTATGTCTAAAACTCAGCTATCAATAACTTTTTAATCTATATAAACACACGCAGAGGAGTTTTCTTGCAGGTATGGATATAGGATCATCAGGACCAATACTTTTCTTGTGAATTCCTGTAGGATATCTCCAAATGCTTCTTCCTTAGATTTGTCTATCTCCTATCATGATTACATTCCTTAAATTTGTCGGGAAAGAAATGGAATTCATTCAGCTCTAAATGCATCATTTCCTTTTCACAAAGTTTATTATTAAATCTGGTTAAGGTTCTGAGCTGAGATTTTTTTTCCTCACCATGGTCTTTTGTTTATATTTCTGAATGCGGTTGGAGTATACAAGCAAACAGTGATCAGCACACACCAAACTGAGATGGACCATCAAAAAATAAGGATGATTTCTCTTCTCCATAATGTGCTTTAGGGAACGCTTTAGGAACTGTAAGAGTGAATAGTGGGAGAAATTCCATTGCAAGCTAGGTTAGTAATAGAAAATCTGAGAATGTAGTTTAACCTCTGCTATGCAGATATGCCTAGAGCTAATCTTGCATGAACCATGTTTATCCTATGACAGATTATTTTCTTATCCAATTATTTGACCTGATCTGACAACATCCAGATCGTGATGTGCAGTCCCAATTACATAGTTACTCGATAACTTATGGTCAACCTCTACTAAGAACTGGTCATATGGCAGAAACTACATTTTGAATAGAATATAATTTTAATCCAGAAATCTAGCACAGTTCTCCTGTTGAAATTACCAGGCACTCAAACAACTTTATTATATGTTTGCCTACATCTGTCATCATAAACTCTGCTTGGTCACAGAGTCCATGGTAGAGCAGCTTTTACTGAAGCCGAAGTGTTCTCTTTTCTTCTAATTCCAGTTAAAACTGATAACCTTTCTAACCGTCCTGTAAATGGTTGGTATAATACTTTTAATAGTGTACATTATATTTTCTAATTTCAAATCAGCCTATTCAACACTGCACCTACCGATCTTTGATCAGCAGGGAGCTCAAGATGCAATGTCATGTTCTAGATGTCTAATTTTACATGGTTTCACCAATATGGAAGTCAACAAAATCTTATATGAGTTAAATACCACCTTCTGGATTAAGAGAATTATGTGTGGTGGTGAAAACATGCACTCTCTCTCTCTCTCTCTCTCTCTCTCGCTCTCTCTCTCTCTCTCTCTCTCTCTCTCTTCCTCTTCCTATTTCTCTCTCTATTTCTCTCTTGCTTTCACACACATGCATATGTGTATATTTGTATAGATTCGTCAAATGGTATTTCCCAGATCTTATTAAAAGTAGAAGAGAAAAATAAATAAATAAATAAATAAATAAATACATACATACATACATACATACAGTAGGAGAAGAACAATCATTGCCTTTCTCTTCTGAACAAAAGCATCCCAGTTCAATTTGCAAAGTTTCAGTAAACTCTGACATATTAGATGTTGTGGATTTGATTAATAACATATTCCCTGAAATTCAGAAATTGCACATATCAAATAAATAGAGTTAGCACAATTAATTTGATTAGTGGAATCACCAATATCCCAATGATTTGTATATTCCCCTGAAGCAGGACAGTGAAACAACTCAAGTAAAAAGAATAAAAGTAAAAAAGTAAAAGTAATCAAGCAGAAAATGTGAATCAATAATGCAATTAGAAGAACTTTATAAACAGGACAAAAAGTCCAGTGATTGTGAAGGAGGAAAGAACATATAAAAACAAAATTAAGATTTTTTTCATGATTAAGACTACAGAATATCTAAAAGAATGAGTGAGATGTTGGGAGAAATACTTATAATTTCCATGATGGGTTTAATTTAGAAAAATATCACAAATTAATAAGAAAAATTAATAATCAGAGATCAGAACAATTCAGAGCAGAGACTATGAGAAAGAGCAGTAGACATCATAGTTCTCATGTAGGAATAGGTGCATTTCTATGAAAATCTCCCTCTTTTATACAATTTCATGCTGAATGGAATAAGAATTGAGTGTTTGAGACTTTTGGAAAGAAAATAAGAGAGTTGAAAATATAAACACTTACTTGAGCTCAATGGAGCATACTAGTGATTCCAAAAGAAGAACCAAGGTGATTTGTAGGTGCCAAAAATTCTGCTGTTAGGACTTAGAAAAGCCATGAGTTTTATTCATACACATTCCTGTGGCAGTCTCAAGGAAAAGTAACCAGATTGGAATTTGAGACATTCACTGACATTTACAAGTTAAATGACTATTCAAGTGTTGTAGGTTCAATTGTGTCCCCCTAAAGATACGAAGATGATTTCATATCTTCGGAGTAAAGTTACTTGAAAGAAGGTGGTTGCAGATGTAATTTTCTTTAAATTAAGATGAGATCATACTATAATAGGTCATGTGAATACAGAGGTCAAAATTGAAATGATTCATCTTCCAACCAATGTATGCCAAGGACCAAGAGCCAGAGAGACAAAGTGGGCTTTTTCCCTTCCTGATTTTAGTGGGTATATGGCCCTGCTGAAACCTGGAAAACTTTTGCTTTTCAAACAAAAAACACCTTTCATTTGTAAAACTATAAGTCAATCAATTTCTACTGTTTTATTCCACTTAGTTTGTGGGACTCTCTTACAGCAATTGCAGAAAATTTCAAACTAAAATTTATTTACAAAACTAGTTAAGATGGTAAGACTAACTTTAATCAAAACCATTACGATAGCTACAGCTATGGGTTTTTCAGTAGGTTTTTCAGTAGGAGAAAGATTGAGCTTGTCTTGGAATACAGTTAGGAAAGGTACGGGTTGTATAGGTGATCAAGTATAGAGATAGAATAGCTGATCAGGTATAGACCTGGGAGAGACGGGATTGGGAGGGACAATTTGTAAGTGGTAAATTACTATGAGAGAAGGAAAAATCTTGCTAATTAATCTAACAAGATCTTTGTTGAAACTAGAACATGTCAATTAAAAATTGCCTAGTAGATGATGGTGATTGAGGAAAGTGACCAGATACAAAGTACGGTAAGATATAAGGGTGAAAGATTCTGGTTCAACTGACTGAAAGCAGGATTCTTTGTTCTCTTGAGAAGATGCCCTTTGCTGAGCCCTAGTGTTCCACAGAGTCTACAGAAATTTAGCTGTTCAAGAGACAGTTTTTAATCACAAGTTTTTTTTAATGGGCCTCCATTTCCTCAATAGCAATTGACATATAAGACTACCTCCTTCCCAAGACTGGTGTGAAGGTAAGGATGGCATTAGACATATGCCTCCCACACTGGAATCTTTCTATGATCCCTTCAAGTGTTCACTTGTTCAAAAAAATGGCATAATGACCTCTTAGTTTCTATTAAAATGTGCATAAAATAGAAGCATAAAAAAAGCACAGGAGCTAAAGCATATAATTTGCATGCATTTGACCCTGGTTTTATCCCTAACAGCACACATTACTCCTCGTGCTACACAGGATGCAGTTCTAGAAATCTTCACGGGCACCAATGTCCAAGTAGCATCGTACATGCACACGCTCACGTTGAACTACCAGATTCAGTGAACAATCTCAGAGGGCAGAGTGGAGGGAAAAAATGAATAAATAAAATGTTCATAAAGAATACTTAAAAGGTAATTTATAAAATGTATTTTAAAATAGAAAGTTCTAGAGCAATTGATTCCTCCACTGGGTCCATGGAACTTGCATCAAATGAACCTATTTTAAAACAGTGAATTGTAGGGTCATTCTTTAATCTTAGGGCCTGGGACTCTACCTTTTGTTAGAAGTTCAATAAATATGATGTAAGGTCAACGCTTTGAAATCCTGTGAGAAGGAAGAGGCTCTGTAGCAATCTTTAGAAGCAGCAAATTGCTTATATGAGTGGTATTATATTTAGAGTCCAAGATTTGGATTTAAGATCCGTTTCTTCCTTTTCCTGGCTGTGTTGTTGGATAAAACATGAGTATTAGTTTCTCCTGGCTGCTGTAACAAATCACCATAACCTTGGTGGCTTAAAACAGCACTGCTTTGTTTTTTTCTTTCTGATTGGGGGTCAGAATCTGAAATCAGTCCTACTGGGCTGAAATCAGAGTGACAGCAAAGCTGTATTGCTCTTAGAAGTTCGTCAGGTTTCCTCAGCTCTTGCAACTCCTAGAGCTGCACCTCTGCTTTTCTTCATTATCAAAATTTCTTGTATCCTTAAAATTGTCGGGGCAGCAACATGCTGGAGTTATCAGGCTCTATCTTGTGCTCCAGTCTCCCTCTTCTTCCCTCTTACAAGGACTCTTCCTTTTGTATTCAGTACCCACCCAGATAATTTCCCTATCTTAATATCCCTAGCTTAACTACATTTCCAATGTAATGTTCCATATCAGGCAATATCATAGACTCCAGGGATTAAACATAACTAAATGTTTAGTTCATAACAGTAATCAACTTGAGTTTCTGTTTCCTTAAAATTTAAATAATGATGCTACTTGATATTATTTCAAATATAATTGCATTAAATAGTACATTTGTAGGCATCTAGCCCTGGATCTGAAAATGGGAACTGAATAGCAAATGCTTTTTAAATTTTAGGCAGCTCTTTCTATGCCATGTAGGTCAAGACAGTGTAAATGTGTTTTTCTTGATAAATCCTCTTGCAGTGCATTTTTAGTAGCTGGCTCCTCCCTATCTGGTCAGCTCTGGAAAGGATTCTCTTGGGCTCAAGAATAGCCTTCAATTTCCAGCAGAGACACCTTATAAGAGTCTATGGTGAACCAGATTCTCCTTTTCCAGAGTCTTGTGTGAAATGGATCTTGCAGTTTCATTTTCCAAATAGAAATTGCTTTACTTTTATTGCTCTTTCAATCTTTAGGGAAAAGCAGTGGGATTTTTTTTTTTAATCTTCAAAACCTTTTAATAAGAATCTGTCAGCAGATACCCATAGCTTCAAATAGCTCTCTAGCACCAAGACTTCTCTTAACAGATTTTTATCTCCCTCAAATAAATCTGCATTTTCTTTATTTTTTCATTCATTTATGTAGTCTTTACTCATTTCATACTGTATCCTTTAATCATAATTGTGCTCTAATATGCTTTAGTTTAACCCTGCTAAGAAATTTAGTCAGACCATAAAATAACCTTTTTATATTCCCTTTCCTGAATTGTAGCAAACTATATACCTATCAAGATTGGCAAGTCAATAGTGAAAAGCATTCCATTAGGTCTCTGTAAAGATATCAGCTATAAAGACTTTTCAAAGAGAATTTCTCAAAATCCATATCAGTATGATGGTCTTTCTAATGTGCCTAGATTTTGCACAAAAAGGAAAGGAAATGTGGAAAAATTTAGTCAGAAAATTTCCTACTTAATAGCCCATTTAAGCTATGATAAATTGTTTTTCTGCTGTTTCCTGACTAATCCTATAACTAAGCTTGCAATCTTGAACAAGTGACTAAAGCTTTCTTCACCTCAGTTTCCATATGAATGAATGCAGAAAAATTCACTTTCCCCAAGTTTGCAAAAAATTAGACAAAGTAACATACATATAGTGCCTAGCACAGTTCCAGAGACAGATGTGTAGACTTATACACCTATATTGATCATCTACCTATAATAATCTTGAATAGAGATATAAAAATAGTGTTAGGTATATAAATTGGAAAGGGTAAATTATAGGAATAATTTTTCATCATAGAAATAGACAAATTATCTATTTGATTAACTAACATACCGATCACTCATATTCTCATTCATTACATAATTATTGATCATTAACTTACTGGGGTTAGGGTCACATCTGATAGTGTTCAGGGGCTATTTCTGACTATGTTTTATCATTTATAATTTATAATTCCTGGTAATGCTCAAAGGACCATATGCAGAGTCAGAATTTGGACCAGGTTCACTGCTGCCTTACCTTCTGTACAATCTCTCAGACCCTGAGCCTTTATTGTGATGCACATTGATGTTCAGAGGTGTAAAAATAAGACTACAATTTTGACTTGCCATTTCTGACATTGCTATTTTCCCAATATGGCAGAGCCTGTCAGAATCCTCACAGAGAACTCTTTTTTGTTCACATACTTCACATCCAGCTACAAGTATCTGCATATCTTATCCTGAGGGAATTTGGGCTGCTAGCGGCAAGGCAAAAGCAGTAGGTGGTTTGACTGCCTTGGGAGAAGTTTTCAACGAATAAGAAGAGAGGCTGGCATAGCCAGACACCATCTCTTCAGCTTTTGTGTGGCAGTTCTCGGAGGTGTACTTTTCGTGTGAACTCCAGGAGTTCCCCTGACACTATCACCCCGTTGCTGATCAATTTGCTCGAGCATACACCTGTAACGTCTCCATTTTGAGACTTGTCATCGTTACTGTTTTTGGCATATCAAATATGCCAAGGGGAGCTTGCCAGGCTCTGCCCTGCAGGCCGGAGAGATATTGTCAGTAGCTTGCTGGGCCTCCATTGTATTCAGTAGATGACTGATTAATACATCTTTCCTTATCTTCCATCCCTACTTAAGGTTTTCAAACTCCCAAAGAAGTTACCTCATGGAATCATGCCTCAGGGTCTACTTCTGGCCATTGCTCACCTATTGGTCCTTTAATGGCTCAGTTTTAGCTTTTAGATGATGCAATTGAACTAAGGGAAAGCAGAGCCTCAGAATGGAAAGAAGCCATGCTCCTGGTGGATAAAGCTCCAGGCAAGAGCTGCCTTGAATGCTGGTCAGCTCCCCTTAGAACTAGGAACAAATTAATGCTGGCTTTTGAGTCTTGAGTTATTGAGTCTATTTGCAACAGCCTATTCCTTTTTTTTTCTGCTCTTGTGAGTCACATCTGGCGATGCACAGGGGTTACTCCTGGCTCATGCACTCAGGAATTACTCCTGATGGTGCTTGGGGGACCATATGGGATGCTGGGAACTGAACCCGGGTCAGCCACGTGCAAGGCAAACACCCTACCGACTTTGCTATTGCTCCAGCCCCAGCGGTCTACACTTTTACATAGATTAATACATTCTATAGGAACTGTCAGCAAGATGATGATAAATAAAACAATTATTAGTGTTCAATAAATATTAGAAAAAAGTATAGATTCTTAAGAAAACGTTTGTTTTCTTAATAGAGGTCTCACCTGGTGATGTTTGGGGCTTCATGCAGTCCCAGGATGGCACACTAGCCTTGTGCATATTAGGCATGTGTCTTACCACTTGACCCATGTCCCTGGCCCAGGAAATTATTCTTGTTTCACACTATGTCTCTTTTATCTCAGATAATCCGTATCTCTGTGAGGTGGGGAAGGGTTCTTTCAGTCTTCCAGTGTGTCAAGCTTCCTTTTCCTTCCAGAACTTTCACCTAACTAGACCTTCTATGACCACTACAACCCACCACCCCGTCCCAGATCCTAGGTGACCAATAATTTTCAACTCTCAATATATACGGGAATTTCTATGGACTTTCAGTGACTCCTACATGAGGTCTAGTATTCTGCTCTGGAACTCTACAAAAGCACGTTCTGTGACACTTCACACCCTGTCTTGCTTATTTGATGAACTGTATCTGCCTCACACTCTCAATGTCTGAGATATAGTAAACATGCTAATGTGAGTGTAGCTCAAAAAGGTAGTTTGTGAAATTAGAGCAAGTTTAAAATTTAGAACATTATTTTGTCTACCTGCAGATCTAGAGAACAGATTTTACTTCTTTCTTCTATGGATTTCCAAATTAAGGAAGATTTTTTTTCCCTTAGCTGAAGCCTACATTTCACCCTCTCCTAGCTTTCTCTGAAAGTTCTCTTTTCTGCTTCACAAGAAACTTTGTGGGTCTGTATTTTAATCCCTCTGCTATATGTGAGTTCTTTTTGACACAGTTGTACATTGTTTATTCTCAAATCCCAGGATAGGTGTTCAGTAAATAGGAGGGTGAGAGGAAAAGCTTTTAGCTATTTATTTGTTTATTTATTTACGTATCTGAAGAGGCAGGGTGAGGGAAAGAAAAGGGGGATGAGTACAGGGGACCTTTTTTAGTTTCCTGGGTACTATTTTACCTAATCAATGACATTTTCCCATTATAGGATTTTCAAATTCTCTCTCATTGTATTTAAGCAAATAGCAATGCTGCCATGAGTGAAATGGAATAAGGGGAAAGCCTCTGGCAAACAGATGATGGTTTATATCCTAGCTGTGCTACTTGTGTTAGGGGCGGCAGATCTCTGCCCCGGGGAGGCTCAGAGAGACAAAAGAATACAAAACCAAGACAACTCTTTCTGCAAATGCATGGGGTTTATTTAAGCCAATATAGCTATATTGGGACCTTCAATTCTGCCTCAATAGAGTGGCATAACTGAAGGCCCCAATCTCCAAAAAGCAGGCTGTATTTATACCCTTTTTTGTGGGGGAAGGGAAAATCACACATATTGCAGCATCAAAGGGAAATCACACCTATAGATCAAAGGAGATCACAGATAGGTCGCTTAATTTGCGTATCTAGACATTTGTTGACTGTTAACTGCTTCCCCGCAAATGTTTGCTTAGAGTTCCTAAGGCAGTTTGTTGGCCCATTTGGTGAGTTTCCTGCCCAGCGGGAGGTCAGGAAGAAAGTATCTTTCAAAGCAGTCAAACAGTTACAAAGGGAAATTTAACTCTTAACCTGCCCTCCTCTTCACTTGCAGCCTTGGATATGAAACAGACATGAGGACTGGCATTTTCCAGCTGATTTTAAACTTCATTTGAACACTTTGGGACTACTATTGGGTTAGTCAACCAGGTGTGGTTATACTTAGAGGTAATAGCTAGAGACACTGAGCTGTGTGCTGCACAGAGAACACTGAAGGTGGAGTCCACCAAACTGGCAGGGCTTAAAAAACACGTCACATCACACACACACACACACACACACACACACACACACACACACACACACACACACACACACACACACCCTCTGTGTAGGGCTTAAAAAACACGTCACATCACACACACACACACACACACACACACACACACACACACACACACCCTCTGTGTACTCTGCTTACATTTCACAGAGGTTGACAAATGAGACTCCTGCTTGGGAAATGATTTGCTGACAGTGAAGGGTTGCAGAAAATAACAGCACTGGGTTAAAGATTTTAAATAACTCAAGAAACAAGTTTAAGAGAGAATTAGGTGAGATTTCAGGTTTGCTTGCTTGTTTCTACATTATTGACTTTAGGATAGAAAACATGAACTAAGCTCCATAAGATCACCCAGGAAACAATAGCAGCCTGGCGAGGCAAGGTCCTAATCCCCTGAGAGAGAGTAATATAAATCTAAATGAGGAACAAAGTCCAGCTAATGAAAAGACTTCAGGTTATTTATTCAGACTGTCAATGTGGCTTTTCTAAAACCAAAGCCAGATATGCCTTGAAACAAGGTGTTTGAACTTCTGTAACACACAGAAGAAAATGCTTTCCCTGCTTACTTATGTAGCCAATAAGCAGAATAGAACTTCATTTTACTCTAACCTGCAAAGAGTCATGGATAGCATCTTTTTTAATATTTATTTTTATTGTAATTCAGCTAGCATAGTAACAATAATATTGACATTTATGGTCTGATGGATGAAATTATTGCACCTTAATTGCCACCAAAGTGCCTAAGACTCACCACCATATTCCTTGTGTCACTTCAAATCACTGTATTTTATTTTTTGTAGTTCAGGATTCATGGCTGCAATACTGTTTACATTTATGGTTTTAATGAAAATAATTACTGTATTTTCACCACCAATGAGTTTCCAGACCATCCACCTTAATATATATTTTTTTATTTTTTTTAATTGAATCACTGTGAGATACACAGTTACAAAGTTTTTCATGATTGGGTTTCAGTCATATAGTGTTCCATCACCTGTCCCTTCACTAGTGTACATTTCCCACCACCAATATCCTCAGTTTCCCTCCTTCCACCCTCACCCCCACCCCTTTGTAGCCTATCTCTTCTTGTGGGCATGAAATTTGCAATACAATCCTTTATTCTTCTGTCAACTCTAGTCCACCTCTTCTTTTCTCTCTTCTCTACCTCAGCCCACTGCTTTGTAATCTATTTTACAATCAAATGCCAGAATTTGTCCTCACTCACTGTTGTGTATTCCTCATTTTGCTTCTTTATATACCACAGATGAGTGAGATCATTTAGAATTTATCCTGATCTGTATTTCAGTAAGCACAGTGCCCTCTAGTTTTATCCAATATTCAACAAAATTTTAAAAAGTCCTTTTACTTATGATTGCATAGTGTTCCAGTGTGTGTGTGTGTATATATATGTATTTATGTATACATACATATATATATATATATATTGTTGAATACCCCACAGGTAGCTTGCCAGGCTCTCATTCCTCCCGCCCCTCTTGGAGTATGCAAACATCCATTCAACTTTCTTTTTCTGTATTCTTAGGATATATCCTTTAAATGGGAATTTGGGGTCATGTAGATGCTCTATACTTATTTTATTTTTAAGAATTCATCATATTGTTTTTCATAAAAATTGAACCAGACAACATTCCCACTACAGTGAATGAAGGTTCCTTTTTTTCCACTTTGCTGCCAACTCTGGTTGGGTCTGGTCTTTTAGAGATGATATTTTCACTGTTGTGAGATGAAATCTCATTGTTTTGATTTGCATATTCCTGATAACAAGTGATAATGAACACTTTTTCATGTGCCTGCTGGCTGACCATATGTCCGCTTTAGGAAAGTCTGTTCACATACTCTCCCTATTATTTGATGAAATTATTGTTATTATGTTGTTGAACAGTTTGATCTCTTTACATTCTGGATATTATCTTTATATTTGATATATTGTGTGCAAATATTTTCTCCTCTTCACTAGAATGGTTTTACTCTTAGTCCGTATTTCTTTTTCTATTTAAATATTTTTGGTTTTATATAGTATTAGTTGTTTACTTTTGGTTTTTCTTTCTTTGCCAATGAGCCAAATAATTTATGACACCTTTGTGATCTATATCCTAAAGACTTCTCCCTATATTTCCCTCAATGTATTTTATGACTTTGGTTTAATCCCTCAAATTCATTTATCCATTTTGAATTAACTTTTGTGTATGACACATAGCTTGTGAACAGCTTTGTATGATGGCTTCTGTGTTGGCCTATTAGAGTTAGCATAGCACTATACCTTGACTGGCATACTTCTGTAATTTTAAATCACAATGATTTATTTTCCTACACTTTTCAAGACTAGAAGTCCAATATCAAGATGTTGGAAGAGTTGTGTCTATCCTGAGACCTCTTGCCTGGGCAAGTGCCTTGCTGTCTTCTGTCTTTTCACACAGTCTTTTCTCCAAGTGTTTCACCCCCTTTAGTGAGGACAGGGTAATATTGAAACCGAGTCAATTCAAGGTGGTCTAGAATTATAACTCCTTGCTTGTCTTACTGTGAACGTATTAGCATTGAGCATGAACTACTGACTTGTCATCTTGGGACACAATAGGTTAACAGAGACTTACTGTCATAATAGAATCATGCTCCAATTGGAATTGGAGAGGTTACCCACTAGAAATACTAGGGCCTAAAATCATTGACCGTTTCAGAGGTGAATATGATGCTATAATGCCCTCTGATCCAGAAACAAATGCCGCACTATCACAGTTTTTTTTTAAGTTTTTATTTTTTTAATGAATCACCGTGAGATACGGTTACAGACTTACAAACTTTTGTGCTTATATTTCAGTCATACAATGATCGAGGGATGGGATGGATGGAGGGGTGGGTACTATTACAGTTTTTTGACCTCGCCGCAACAGGAAGTTGTAGTCTTGAGGGTAACCTGTCTCTCCTAAGTACTACACCCAGGACAGGAATTTCTTTAACCACCATCAGCTTCACACTCACCCTTGAATGTAAAACCTTAAACCTGTGGTGCCTTTAAACTCCCCTTCCTGAAAAATAATGCTTGTTAGTAAGGCACTTTGAGATTTTTTTTCCCAGGAAACCTAGATTTTTGGGACAAGGTGTTATTATTTAGTTGATGGGAAACAAATATCCAACTAATAACCATAATTATGTTGTCAAAACTGCTTAAAATATCCACCCTGCTGGGGCTGCAATGATGTCAGGAGTTTTGTGACTAGTAAATTGGAACATTATCATGAAATTAAAAAAGAAAAGTTACATTACCGCGTAATTCATTGAAATGATTTGATATTTCAGGGATAACCACCAAGCAATTTCAGGAACATGTAATTATATTTTCATTCGCTATTTTGTGGTGCATTACTCAGTAACTATGTGGTTGACTATTCCTTTTAAAATGGAAGAATAAGGAATAACAAGTCATTAGCAGATCAAAATCTAGGTAGGAGTACAACTTGCATTTTCTCGATTATCTCCTGATTTGGGAAGCAAAAACCTTGTGTAGGGAAGGATTACAGTTTCATATTGCAAACTGACGAAGAATGCCAGGCACATCAAAAGGGCTGAGCGAATACTGTCATGGTAACTTCCTCCAAATTTGAAAATAAAAGTTGGTATATTAACATATGCTATGCCTACAATTGAACCCTACTTTTTTCCTTTGGTAAATAGTTATCCATTAGATCAGTTCAATGATCCTCTTCTTCATAATAACCTCCTTTTTTTTCAAAAGAAGGTGTTTATATTTAGAATTTTTAATAAAATAAATTTATTTACAAACATATACATCATTTAGTATCTTCCACACCAAAGAGAAATTTCCTATTTCCTTCCTGTCCTACTATTTAGGATGATCTGCTCATCTGCTCATCTGCTTACCTGTCTCTTTGCATTTTTCCTGCATCTTATGAACAAATATTGAAAAAACTCCTCTATGGGTATAAGACACTGATGCAGAGATTAAAAAAAAAAAAAGCTAGACATGGCTCCTGCCCTCTTGGCACTTCCAGTTTAATAAAATTTAATTTTTTTCAGATTAAGTTTCTTACATAATTTATGCATAATGAAGGTTTGCAGAAAAGATAGAAAGATGGAAGAAAATATGACAGGAAATAGAAAGTAAGGGCCAAGAAACCTTGAAAGAACTCCTTAATTTTGTCTGAAAGAACTGCTTAATGTTGTCTTAGAACATGAACATTCACCTCATGTTCAGAAGGATGGTACAATCAAAGACAATATGTACCTGAATTCCTCAAGTTGCAGAAAGAATTAGGGCTGATGGCTGAGAGATATAGGAAAGCAATGATCTCTCATCATTTATCTAGAAATTAAAAAGAGTAAGTTGAGTCCTGTTAAGTTACTGTAAGATCAATTAATAGGTTTTGGAAGAAAAGGAAGAACAGAGAAAGGAAATAACACACAGTCTAACTATAATGAGCCCACTCTAGTGAAACTGGCCAGAGATAACTGAAAGAACTCCACTAAGATAAGCAAAAAAAAAAAAATCCTGTTAATGGACTCAATAGCAGTGAAACAGATTGTCCACAGTCGTGGTTTTCTTGTGCTACAAATCACTCTTGAACTTATATAGCTGTGTTCCAAAGATATTTTCTGGTGAGGGATTATAGCAAAAACATTTTAGGTGCTGTAATAAAGAATGAAGTATTCACCTTGGTCACTTGCCAATATTGCACTTATATATGATAGTTATTCATTGAGAGTAATGAGAGTACTGTCTAAAGATGTATCTCATCTATCCTCTGAGATCCCCACTTTTATTTTTCGAAGTTCCTTACCTTCACTGTGTTCCCTTTACCTCACTTAAAATATAACAATATAGGGGCCGGAGCGATAGCACAGTGGGTAGGGCGTTTGCCTTACTTGCAGCCGACCTGGGTTCAATCCCCGGCATCCCATATGGTCCCCCAAGCACTGCCAGGAGTAATTCCTGAGTGCAAAGCCAGGAGTAACCCCTGAGCATCGCTGGGTGTGACCCAAAAAGCAAAAAATTGTATATATATAACAATATAATCAGTATTATGCTTTTAATGTAAAAAACAAATTTCTAGTTTTGGCAACTTGGGGAAAAGTTGAATAACTTTTACTATCAATAGTTTTCCCTAAAAGTCACACAAAATAACAAATATCACATCCAACCATATAATATCTCTAAATGTAGGATAAAGCTATGTAAACACATACAAAAGTATAACTACAATATATAGGCAGAAAATTGAACCCTCTGGACTCTACCTGACACCTGAAATTTCCAATATGAAACTTCGCTAGTTTTAGAGAAGTAATCTAGTAGACATTGGAACAAACTGCTCTCAACTGTGCAAAATATCCTACATCCTTACTGTATTCTGAATTGACAAGCTTAAGCTACATATTGCATTATGACCCAGACACTGCAGCAATGATAGACATTGTCATTCATATAATTTCATTTAGTAACCCCTGAAACTTTGCACAAAAAGAATTTAATCATATTTTTACGATCAAAGAAAAGAATTTTAAAGGACCAAATCAAAGGTAAGAGTCTTGGAGTTGATAATAAATACCATTTCCAAGTCATGGGTCAGATATAACAAAATAAACTCAACATGGATGAATCTGAAGTCTGGATTTGGATTTCCAAAACATAATCATAAAGTCTAAAGGAACTACAACTTAGAAGAGTGTGAGGAGAACATCTCTAGGTTTATAAAAATAACTTAATAACTAGTTTAAAAAAAGACAATTTAACAGAGACATTTCTATGATCTTAGACTGCCTTACTAGAGTTTATTTCCATTAGAAAGAAATGATAATATAACACACCGTGCTGAAATTTCAGGTATCTTGCAATAACAATTGAATAAGAACAAAGACTAAAAAAAGATTATGGAAGACAAAAATGGGAAATCTGCCCTTTCTGAGCTAGAACTCCTCCCTTAGTAACACTTCTGGATTCCAGATACAGAGAGACTTGATCAAGGGTCTCTTTATATTAAATAAACCACAAATATAATGTGTGTTAAATAAACTTATGATCCAGACAACTGTCAAGTTGTAACCCTTTTTAAGTTTTAACCCTTCATAGTTAGATTTATCGACTATTTTACTTGTCTTTTCACAGATCTCTTCATTTTTGCTAAATCAGAAAAGTGATCCTACCTTCACACATCACCATTTCAATTTCATCATGAACCCAACAATTCAATTTCTTTATGAGTTGAATCTTCCCAAAATATACATGTTGTATTATTAAACCCAGTACCTCAGAAAGAAAATGTATTTGGAAATAGGTTCCTCAAAGATAAATTAAAATCAAATTTTTATGGTAGACTGTGATTCAATGTCTTTTTTAGAAGAGAAGAGGTTAAGGAATAGGATATGATTTAAGTGGCAGAGCACATGCTCTGCATGTTAAGGGACCTGGAACTCCATGCTATAACACCACCTCCAAGTATGGCTCTAGTGGATCCCAAGAACCAGGATGAATATCCCTGAGAACAATATTAAAAAGAGGATATTAGAGCATAGACACACATAGAATAAAGATCATGTAATGTTATCATATGAATGCAACAATCTACTAGATGTGGAGAAAGGTCTCAGAAGAGACGAAAATTTTCAAAACTTTATCTTAAGCTTCTAGCCTCTAGGTCTGTGAAAAAACAATTATATTACTTAAAATATCCTATTTTTAATATTTTATTTGATAGTCCTAGCAAATTAATATAGACTCCAGAGCTATAGAACCTGTTTCGTCATTTGGCATAAGTAGTTCCTTTATTATCTGCTTCATTGGAAATCCTTCTCTATTGGATTTCTATTAATGACTTCATTTGAAAACATCACAATTTCCTGTCACGCTCTGTACCAGGAAGCAGATATGACTAATTCCCAACAGTAATAGCATTTCTAGAAAATGGAAGGAAGGGTTTTGCTCTGCCCTAACTGTTCAGATCCTACTTGCATTTTAACATTTCTTTCTTGTTTTCAGTTCCTACTCTGTTCATCTTCCCACCAGTCAATGGGAAACCTGAATGCTTTATTCTGGCATGTGCAAACACACACACACACACACACACACACACACACACACACACATCAAATCCTGCAGAGTTTCCTAGTACTATAAATATAGATCTTGGCTGAGCAGACAAATGTCCTACAAACAAATCTACCTTATGGTAATTAATTTTCCCATGCTCATCTTTGCCCTGAAGAAGAAAGCACAAAAACCAGGACTCAAAATCCACCTATTATCTGGTTGCTTAACAGAAATAATGTTTACCTTTTAACTGAATCCTGTAATATCATGTGATCTCAGCATTATGATTCATATAGTACCCATAAATTTCCCGAGCATGAATGAGCTGTGTGTGCATTCTATTTTAAATAAGAGTATATAATAAATTTAGTAAAGGCATTTAACTTTATATATAGCTTTGATGGATCATCTTCTTGGGTACCATATCCCCATCCATCTTCTTTAGACCAGCCTTTCTCATTTTTATCTCTTTTGGTTCCATAATGTCTTGGTTTCTTTGGCCTACTATTACAATATAACATTAACTGATGACATATAAATAAGAAACATCCATTTTCATAGTTTGGGGCAATAACAAGTCCAAGAACATGAATCCAGTGTGTTTGGTATAAGGTGAAGGCTTCTTTTCTAGTCTGGGCAGCCATCTTGTCCTTGTAATAACCTCACATAGCAAAAGAAATAAAGGAAAAATTCATGAGTTTTATTTAGTTAGTTACTGCTTTTTCATTTGCTTTTTGGGTCATGTCTGGTGGTCCTTAGGCTTACTCTTGTCTCTGTGCTCAGGGAGCATCCTGGCTGCACTCAAGTGAACTATATGAATGCTAAGGATCAAACTAAGGTAGGCTGCATGCACGAAAAGCACACTACCTACTGTGCTATTATTCATGATTTGACCCAAAAAGCCCTGCTTTTTGGGTCAAATCATGAATCACTTTCTAAAGGCCACAATCCTAATAACTTCCCATTTTAATTAATCAAGTTTTAACTTATGAATTTTTGAACCACACAAATATTCAGTACATAGTACATAATTACCATTATCTTGAGCTGGACAGCTGAGGGCAGAAAATACATCTTTGAAGTTCAGAGAGCCCAGATATATACACTTGTCTGCTCAAAACTTTCTATGGTTCTCCAAGATTTTTAGCAATAGTTTTCAAAATGATACTCCAGAAAATAAAACCATGTGTCACATTATTACTTACATTATATTTTACTAATCATATGTAATTTACCTTGTCCTTTTCAACAATATTAAATGATGGCTTTATGGTATTTTAATATTTATGGGTAAAAAGAAAGTGAAATAGTCTTGTATGATAAAGTTTATGTGCCTTAGAAACGCTCACACATTAGTTTGATACAATTCCTGTTTTCTTGTCTTTATTCTCATCAGTTTCTCTTCCTTGTGAGTCTCAAAGCCCTGGATACTCCAAATAATTGATTGCTATTACCTTTACCTGAAACACACTTCCCTCTCTCCTTGATCAGTCTTGACTGGCCTTCTAGGCGTAGACCTCATTTCTTAATAAAAGCTGATGCCTTGGCCCCCCTTCCAGCAGCCTAACTTGCTCCTGTTTGTAATATAATTTTGGTTGATTTTTATTTCTAAGTCTTTTTTCCCCTAGGGACACAGATGTATATTCCCACACAAGTCAAGCACAGAATTAACCTGTGTAGGGACTGGATAGACAGTAGGTTGGGCATTTACCTTGCACATGGCTGACCCAAGTTTAATCCCTGGTATCCTGTATGGTCCCCTGATAACTTTCAGTGCAAAACCAAGAATAACTCCTGAGGACTGCTGAGTATGGCCCCAAAGCAAAACAAATGCACAAAAAGAATGAACTGGGGTAGCACATATCCAGTAGATGCCATTAGACTTTTAGTTTACGAAGCAGTGGAAACTAAGATGAGATTCACCAGAGTTGGAGTCTCCACTTTGCATTTGTTGTTACATAAAGTTCCTATTTGGGTCCTAATTGTGTTGAGACCTGAGAGGTGAATTGGGATGGCATTGAATTCCCATATTTTATCTGTATATGTTGATGAGCTAGACAAGGTATTCCTCTCTTAAAACATCTTCCTCATTTACTTATGTGAACACAGAGTAAATCCCTGACTCCCTCCACGCACCGAGCTTATTCACTTGATTTTTGTTAGCAAGTTTATAAATGGTGTTAAAGACTTAATTGAGATCTATGAAACTATAAAATAATTTATAGTATTGACACATGTTTGGTTATATTACTGTAAGCATCAATCATGCCTGAAATATGTGAACAAGGTGAAATGAAGTCTTATTTTCATGATTTTGTAACTCTCTTTGAAAAACAACCAAAATATTCTCCATCTATGTAGTATGATTCCTTTCCTATAGATATTGCTTCTAACTACAACTGTCTAGATAAAAAAAAATTTGATACCATCTATTGCTCTCTTTGTTCAGATTTGATTGAGAACCAAACTAAGGGATTTTAGGAAATGGAAAGAAGCAGATAAAAGCCAGAGGTTGCAAGCAATATGGATGAAGATTGAAATAATGAAAAAAAATGGCATCAAAAAAATTTTTTTTCTAAAAAGAGGTTATGGCAGTGTTCTGTGTACTCAGTGGGTCTGGTCTTCAGCTCTTGTCCCAGAAACGTCACTTTGGGACGAATTTTTAATGTAAATAATTTCAGTTCATATCTTTTTTTTATGGTGTAAGGGATTGAACACAGGGCCACACATAAACATAGAAAGTGTGCTATTGCTAAGCTATATCACCTATCCTCAATATGAAGAACTTTTAAGCAGTATGTTGAAATATAATCAATAAAAAGATTAATTTAGAATCAGATTAATTTAGAACCTTGGGCAAGTGACTTAAAAACTTGAACTTCAGTTTTGTTATCTGCCAAATTTAACACTATTTTCTTTCTTGATAAATTTGGCTAAAAGTGTATATATATCCTAGAGTTTCCATGGAAAACAAAAGGAAAAATTCAGAAAAAAATAAGTAAATGACCTTGCAAGTACTAAATACATTGTCATTATATATGTATGTATATGCACATAGTGGGCTTTCATAAGATCCATCTTCTAGCAGATTTTTACAATCAGTTTGCACAGTAGTGGAAGGTATACATAGCCACTTAAAGCTTAGGCTTGGCCAAACTAAATATTTCATTAAATTGATCAAAGTAACTACATACATGGAATGCAAAAATTGACTTCAATTCTGATTGGAAGAGCTATGAAGTCATGTTGAAACAGTACTTTCCTGATTGGTGTAACCTATCTCATCACTTTTACCTATGTATCTCAGAATTTAGTACTGAGATACATATATATATATACATATATATGCATGCATATAAGCATATGTATATGTATATGTATGCATATATATCCTTCTTCAAATGTCTTTGACTTTTGTTTTAATTCACCTCTCATGTAAATCATCATCATCATCATATCATCATCATCATCATCATATCATCATCATCATCATCATTTATATATGATCTCTATGGTCCATAAAATATGCTTCTTTCATCTGTTTGTTTTATAATATGTAGCAAATCTTTACTGAGGCTTCTAATAACAGATGAATATCACAATCATTTTAATAGCATCCCGGGTTATTTCTTACATGGCTACATTTTCCATTAAGTGGTTTCTGTCAATTCTAAACTTTTACATTTCCAATGCACCTATAATCTTTGGCTACTAGATATTACTCAAGTAAGATAAAATAACCACTATTAGCCCATCTGTCCAGTTCACCTTCTAGGAACTTCCTCCCACTAATTCCAGCAGCTAATGCAGAAACAGATGTATATGTGCACTTTGGTGTGAGCCCTCTAGCTGCAGCATATGTGTTTAAAGACAAACTAATTGATTAAAATGGTCTGTATAAAGAGACTTCATTAAAAATTTTGGAATCAGGTCACTAGCTATTATTATAAAAGTAAATCTTTAGTTAAAGATGTAAGTTTTAGTTGAACTTAATTTCTTCCAGATATTTGGAATAGCATCCCTGACTTAATTACAAAACAATTCTTGGAGAACTGGAGAGATAGTAATATAGCAGCATTTGCCTTGCATGTGCTCAGCCCCAGTTGAATTTCTGACACCTGTCCCCTGTCCAATCATCTGAGTACTACCAAAGTGATCTCTGTGACCAGAGACAAAAGTAAGCCCTAAGGCCACTGAATAAAAAACACTCAAAATTACATATTTTAAGATTTCCAAACTTCTTTTTCTTTTTTCTTTTAACCTAACTTGGATTGAGTGTGAGAGAGAAAGACTTGTAGCTAGAATAATCCTAAGCGATACCCAGCTCATCCATATTTATTTCCACTAGTGTTTATTTAATTCAAAGATTTTGCCTTCCCCAAACATCATGGTCTTACTCATTCTTTAGTGTCAAATTCAGATGTCATGTCTGTGACAACTTCCTGTTTTCCTGCCACATCTGAATCACTGTTCCTCTATGAGACTCCCAGGACTTATTGCTTCTGTTAGATCACTTTCCACTGTCTGGGTATAGAGAGAGTGCTCTTTCTCTTCATTAAACTATGTTGCTCATTTATCATCATTATACATCTTAAGTTCCCACAGAAAGAAGAGCCAAGGAAAGGACCTTGTTCAGGTAATTTATTTGAAAGGTAATCAGGAAGGAAGAAACATGAGGAGTCTATAATCTACCTCTTGAAATAGTTCCCTGAGGCTTGACAAAGAGAAATATCTACCTATGAGTTTCCATTTCCCATAGTGGTGCCTGTACCCCATCAGTACGTTCTCCATTTCTGCAGCACCAGAGAGCATTGGAAATAGCAAAAGGAAGAAAAATATTCTTCATAGTTGGAATGACAAGGTATCAGTCTAAAACAGGTAAAATCTTTGCAGAAAGCTGCTCTCTTCAATCACACCTAAAACTGGAGTCTTAGAGAATGGGAGACAATAATCAGAAATGTTGGACCAAGTCCACTTCTGGAAGCACTCAGCTCACACTGACCCCTACTTCATCTCAGGATCTTGGTGTTGCCGTAGAATACCTGTTGAGATTGTAAATTGAATTTTATCTGCACAGTCACCACTTTTAGACTTTAATCCTGAGTCTGATTTTCTGATCAATATGCCTTACAGCTGCAAGAGATAAAGATGTCGTCACAAGGTGAACAGAGCCTTTTTGGCTTTTACTGTGATCTTTGGGTGGATAGCTGGCTGGCCTAAGCCTGTCATTTCCTTTATTCAAGTCAACTAACTCAGTGAAAAGCAGCTAATTTTATGAGAGCCTTGTTAGCACTCATAAAATTCCCCAGCTCACCTTTCCTTGGGCCTCTTTCTCATCCAACATCAGTTAAGGTTTTAGAGTTGTGGTTCTTAATCAAGCAAGTGGGTATCACAACCTGCCTATTGCTAGGAAGAGAACCCACTTTTCTCTCATACTACAGAAGAGAGTTACAGTCTCATCCTGAAAAATTGCTTCTGGGCTGCTTCTGACTCATGTGAGGTCATTAATTCAAGACAGGCATTCCGAATGAATGGTAGAGGTACAGGAGTAGTAGAAAAGTGAGAGTAATGAGTATGAACTAGATTCATTGTTATGGGTCTCTGTGGGACCATATCTTCTGAAAAGTGCTGAAAATATGTCTTAGTCTTTTTTCCCCAAAGACCAACTAAGAGAAGCAGGAGATGCCCCAGTTTAAAGGTTTCCCCCTCAAATTGTTAATATCCATACCAAGTGTGTATATTGACATCAATATAAGTCCAAGTTATATGTTGGGGCTTGCTGAGCAGAATAACACCAGCATAGGCATATCAAAGGATCTTGAGAAGGTACATGGCATGTGAGAAGGACCAACAGGAGAAAGTTCAGTGCTACCTATTTTTCTCCATTCCACTGGAGCCAGAACCAGAGATAAGTTAACAGAATGTGAGCCAATGCATGAATGGTTCTGATACTATATGTAGCAAGGAGTTTTGACTTCACTCAAAAGGTTACAACCAAAATGTTCCATTCCCATCCAAAAATATTGGTCGTATAACTGAGTTAATTCACAACAAAAAAGCAGGTGTTAGGTTTAAATGTCTTTCAATCAAGCATATGATGACAGAGTTCTAAAAACATCTGGATGCTTGATGAAATTTATATTCAGTTTTCTATCTTATTTACATACATGCACTCTGAGAAGGAGAGAAGGGCAATAGGGGAGAGAGGGAGAGGAAGAGAAAGGCAGAGAGAGAGAGAAACAATAATCCGATGCTCAATAAGCCGGGGGTCGAGGGGGGAGGGGATCAAGAAACGGAAAAGAAAGTAATGCTAAAGAAAGTAATACTGTATCCCCCTACTATTGAGGCCCTCACACCTGATGTATTTTGTAAAGAGACCTTTGGAAGATAATTTGATTTATATGAAGTCATGAAGATAGAACACCCATGATGGAACTTGTGCCTTATTAAAAAATGAAAGAGGTCAATGAACATTCTATACCCTTCTCTTCCTCACCTTTTCCTTCTCTGTCTTTCCCACCTTCTTCCTCTCCCTTCCCAGTCAATATATCTCTCCCCAAAGAGAGAACAGCAATGAAGAATCTATGTATGAAACAGGAAACAAGCATTAATTCACGAAGAATCTGATCATGTTGGCACCCTGGTCTGAAGCTTCCAAACTTCAGAGCTGTGGGACGTGTTACCTGTGTGTCACTCTATGTGGTACTTTAATAGCAGATATAGCTGCCCTCATTCTACTTCTCAGAGTTGAACTTGTACTCTTTGTTCAGTAACTTGAGAGGAAGTTTTGTATTTCAGAGACTATGGTTAAGAATAGGAAGGAGAGGTATCTATATAGTGAGCTCCAACTAACTTATTGCCCTAAGGTTTTTGAAATATTTCATTTCAAAGCTTTGAAATCTTCTCTGTTATAGCATGTGGACAATTTAATTTACCGTTGGAGCAGACTATTCTTTTGTGATAGACACAAATTAGCCTGTTTCTTCCTTGACTCCCAAATTTATGCACTCATATCATGAAGATCCTCTTTCTAATTTAGAGCTTTTAGGATATTCTGAATAATATCTATGAAATCTATGAAAAGATATTTGTTTCATACTGAAAACTGGAAGCTCATACTTGTGTTTACTAAACAAAGGAAAATTCATAGATATAGGTTTTAGAATTAAACATTTTTTGTTGTTTTCAGATTTTTTTGCAGTGTCAATATGTTATTTTCTCATGGAACATAAGTTACTGATAACCCAAAGATGATATGAAATGTGAACCTCATGTTAATTGTTAACAAAAGGAGAAACTGCGATTAACCTACTTTAGCCTGCTTTTGTCTCACACATGTAAAACAGAGATAGAAAAACATAGAATGAAAAATCAACATCTGTGTGGCTTTTCAAAGCCACCTGTACAGACTTGGGATGCTTTCTAACATTCTGCAATGGTTTTCCTGCTGCAGGACACAGTACAAGGCCCAATTTTTACAAGAAGGATCAGGGATTCCAGGAAAGAGCCAATTCTTAGGATAAGGGGGCTAGTCTAAAGGAGGGAATAAGCTTTTCTTGGAAAAGGAATGTCTTTGAACAGAAGATAGGTAGCAGCAGGTAGACCTCAGGCCAGCAAAGAGAAGAGACAGACTGCTTGGAAGGGCAGAGATACATTTGATGTCTCTCCCAGGAGGTATGAAAGTGAATGCTTTGCTTAGCAAGATGAGTGAGTCAAGAGTGGTGATTGCATGAATTAATAAGGCACTAATACCTAGGGAGGTGCTCCTTCCTTCTTAATATGAAAGTTGTTTTTTCAACATACATACCTGTGCATTATAATCTTTCCTATTTTTTAAGCCTGCAACAAGTTTGAATAAATATATTAGACCACCACTTTAAGATTGTTGCATAAAACAGAATAGCAATATTTATTATCCTTAATGTAATTGACCCAAGGAAGCTGGTGCTTCCAGGATGACAATGAACTCCAGAGAAATATACAGTAAAACTGTGAGTGAATGAAAGGTTCTAGGTCAGCATAGAACATAGAGAGTTTCAGTGGGAAAACACTCCAGATACCTCGTATATACTTGGATGAAGACCCAAGAGAGGGCAGAATGAGGTGGGGGGTTCCAGTTGGGGTACCAGGAGCAACAAGGATTTGAATACTCTCCCTTCTCTTTCAAAGTAACAAATTGATCTTTGTTAAGAAACTTGCCTAGAAAGAAAGAAGGAAAGAAAGAAAGAAAGAAAGAAAGAAAGAAAGAAAGAAAGAAAGAAAGAAAGAAAGAAAGAAAGAAAGAAAGAAAGAAAGAAAGAAAGAAAGAAAGAAAGAAAGAAAGAAAGAAAGAAAGAAAGAGGAAGAAAGGAAGTTGCCTAAAATCCAAAGATCCAGAGATGCTCTGCAACTATCTGATGTGTGGGGTTACCATCTTGTAGTGAAAAGGAAATAGTTAATGAAACCCATATCTTCATATTTCTTACCCTCCCCACCTCCCTTTACTTCATTTAATAGAGAAATGGAATCTGAGATGAGCTTTTAATTAAAAATCTCATAATAATATGCAAAATCCAAGAGATAAGGAAATTAAATATTAAATATGGATCTTATTCCTTCTCCTTTCCTTTCCCCATTTCCTGTTTTGTACAAAGTTTATTAGAACAAAAGGAGATAGGAGAACTTTTAGCATCACAAAGGGCAAATCTGAGGAAGGTTAATTTTAAAGATAGAAAAGTTTGATTGCTTTTCAACACATGAATCTGATATCAGAACAAGTAGTGGCAGTCCCCTCCAAAACCTGGGGATCTGAAGAGCCACAAAAGTTGGCCCTTCGCTAATTACAAAATAGAAATTCATTTTATAGCTGAATACACTGAGAGAGAAGGAAGTGGAAAATAAAGAAGGAGGTTAAATGGATTAAGAGCCTTAACAGAGAAGGGATAGCTATTTGTTCCAGGAGAAAGAAACTCATCTATTTAGAAGTTAGGAATTGGTTCTAAGTCTGTGTTATGACCCATTAACAGAGGCATTGGCCAGGTGAGAATTATCTCCTTCTCTCATGATATGATATATACAGTTCCAGAAGAAACAATCAAAATAGCCTTAAAATGTTTAACATTTTATGAATGTTTATTAACTTGGTTGAGGGTATTTAACAGAGAAAATGGTCAATATTTTTCAGTCTTACAGAAAATTCCAAAGCATTTAAAAATTCATGATAAAAGAAATACTCTTGGTCTTTAGGTTTACTTTCAATGTTAAATAATTTATTCAAGTATTTGAGACAAGAAGTGTTAGAAGTCTAGGAAACAGGCCTTCTGGACATATTCTGAACATATTCTGTTCAGAATATGGACATATTCTGAAGTTTTTACAAGTCAATTCCAAACTTGTGTGGCTCCCAGAAAGATCCGGAGCTGCGGCGTGAGAAATGGACCCTCTGCTCCTAAAGACTATGATCGAGAGGTCTTCTAACCCGTTTTGGCACCCAGAGTGGCTTCTTGCAGAAATGCATCTAGACTGTGAACTGAGCTACAACCTCGTGCCACCCGGGGAGGGACTTTCCTTCTCTGCCCTGTTTTTCTGAGTGGAAAATGGCAGCGGCAGCAGCATCCATGTGGGGAGAGCCACCCTCTAAGACCCCCAACCCAGAGGTAGGACGTTTTAGTGACATAGCCTGTAGATGGTCCTGGGGGTGTGGGGGCGCGTTACCGGCACGCCTTCCGCCCAGATAAGATCCAGAGCTGCTCCACGAGAAACGGACCCTCTGCTCCTAAAGACTATGATCGAGAGGTCTTCTAACCCATTTTGGCACCCAGAGCGGCTTCTTGCAGAAATGCATCTAGACTGTGAACTGAGTTAAAATATCAGAAACCCAAAATCAGAGCACTTCATTCTCAACAATGAAAAGAAATTATTAAATGAGGCCTTTTCAGTAGGCCTGATTGTTGGGGGGAAATTCCAAACAATAATAGTAAGTTCTCTATTGAAATATTGAATGTATTCAAAGTATAGAGAGAATAAAGTGAAGATCATTAGCTACTAAGGTAGGGGGTGGGTGGGAGGGGGTATCTTGACGTTCTTGGTGGTGGAACATGTGCACTGGTGAAGGGATGGGGGTTTAATCAGTATATGACTGAGACTTAAACCTGAAAACTTTGTAATTTTTTTCACGGTGATTCAATAAAATAAAAACTTAAAAAAAAATGGGGAGTGTGGCCTCCGGGGTGGTGTGCTAAGCAAGCAGCCACAGTGAAGTGGAAATTTTCCTCGACCAGAGGAGACCCCTGTAGCTTTAGAAGTGCACCAGAAGTAGAACTCTAATCCAGGACCAGCACAAATGTCGTCCCTCCCCCAAAGGCACAGCAGTGGCGGGTGAGGGGGGGGGGGAAATGACCTCTGGGGCAGTGGCCATTCATGCAGCCACCATTATTTTCCCCTTTCATAGGACTTTGGACACATATCTCAACCTCCATTACCTAATTCTTAAAAGGACAGCCTGGCTATCCCAAAAATATTAGGCCAATAGTCCATTAGCCAATTGCAATCAAAATACTCCCAAAACTCACCAAAATAATGGTCAACACAAGAATCTGAACAAGCTTGATAAGCTGCACTTGAGGCCTCACACAAGCCACAGAGGAGCACCAAAGAGGAAGTTAGTATGTGGAATGTAAAGTAACATAATAGGAGACTAACACCTAAGGACAGTAGCGATAAGGGCCAGGAGGGTCTTTTGGAAGCCAGTATGACCCGCTAGGGGAAAAGGCAGCTGGGATAAAGAAGGGACTACTAAGTCAGTGATGGTCGGAGGGCTCGCTCAGGATGGGAGATGTGTGTTGAAAGTAGACTATGGACCAAACATGATGGCTGCTTACTACCTGTATTGCAAACCATAACACCCAGAAGGAGAGAGAGAGTAAGAGGAAATGTACCTGCCACAGTGGCAGTGGGGGTGGGGCGGAATGGGTAGGGGGTTGTGGGAGGGATACTTGGAACATTGATGGTGGATAATGGGCACTGGTTGTGGGATGGGTACTCGATCTTTGTATGACTGAAACGTAATCATGAAAGTTTGTAAGTCTGTGACTGTATCTCATGGTGATTCATGAAAAAAATAAAAACAAATATATATATCAAATCCCTCCACCAGCGCCCATTCTCCACCACCAATGTTCCCAGTATCCCTCCACCCATTCCCCCCCTCTGTGGCAGGCATATTCCCTTTTACTCTCTCTCTCCTTTTGTGTGTTGTGGTTTTCCATTAAGTGGCCATGTGCTTGGTCTATGTCTACTTTCAGCACACATCAAGTGAGCTCGATTTTTAAATGTACTTGATTATAAAAGCATTCAACCTATTAAAGTCCAAAATAAAAAGAATAAATTTATTTCTTATTTGTTAAAAATAACATTATCTAGCATCTGCATATATAAAAACCAGCTCAAACATGATTTAGATTATTTTTCTGCATGGAGCAAAAAATCAAGGCTGGAAAGTATAATGTAGTAGAACTTGGCTCATTATATGGAAAAGCTTTCTAATGATAAAAATGTTCAGCAATGAAACAGGCTGCTTGAGAAATTTCTTGATCCCTAGAGCATTCAAGCTAATGCTTCCTATAACTTGTCCAGCAGTTAGTGGTTTTGGACATCCAGGGGTGCTTATACAATAAGATAATTAAAAGCTTCCTAAGCCTCAAATTCAACAAGACAAAATTAATCGGCACTTACACAGTTCATTGTGAGTGTGCGATAGTGCAGCCTCTAGTATAAACGGTGTCTTTGGGCTCACCCTTCTTCTAGCCTCCATTTATGGCAGTGTTACAAAGAAATACACACACAACAATCTAAGCACACAGCCAGCAAGGCTGATGGGGTCTGTCAGATGAAGGCTGTAATGATGAATCAGGATGCTGGCTTCTCTATAATGATGAACCTAGAAGGCGTGTTAAACTCTCACATAAAAATCCCCTCTTCCTTGGGGCTGGAGTGATAGCACAGTGGGTAGGGCATTTGCCTTGCACGCAGTCGACCCGGGTTACAGTCGCAGCATCCCATATGGTCCCCTAAACACTGCCAGGCGTAATTCCTGAATGCAAAACCAGGAGTAACCCCTGAGCATCGCCGGGTGTGACCCAAAAAGAAAAAAAAAAAGCCCCTCTTCCTTCTCACAAGAGCCCTATGCAGGGAAGTTCCCTGAGACAGAAAGGGCTGCCTGAGGCCACGTCATCAACGTCAGCCCCACAGCCACCAATTCTAGAGCACTTGCTGCTCACAACCGGCCATCTCTCAAAATGGAGAGCCACAGGGCAATGCCAGGCAATGCCCACTCACTATAGGGGATCTTTTCTAAAGGCATCCACTGATTTGGGGGCAGAGAAACGGGAAAGACTTTATTGGAAGAACATTTTGTAGTAAGAAAAGGTTGTCATTTTGTTCTTTTAGCTGTTGCCCTCTAAAACATACACACAAGAAAGTCTTCTCTCTCAAAACTATTTTCCCCTGTGACTCCCACCGAAATTGTGATTGTTTTGTGACAACTGCTGCTGTGACACAGATTACCTTCTGCAAGCATCAAACATGGTTAGCACCTCTACCGAGTGGAAAGATGGCTGTTTCAAAACCCAGAGAGATAGGAGTCAAGTTGTAGTCTTGGCCTCCTGCTTGAGCTCTTAGAACACAAAATACAGCCCTAAAAAAGGAATTTCTCTTGGAATCAAGCCTGTGTATGGAAATACAACTCAAAATGTTAGCTGAGGGCCTGTGATGTGGTTCAGGTGATAGACCACATTCCTTGGATATTGAAAACCTGAGATTTTAATTCCTGGTGCCCTATGTACTGCCAGACCTTAGCAGCAAAGAACTCAACAGAGACATTAATGGCCTGACTCCCTCTCACCCAGTGCCTCTGGGTATGGGCCCTAAATGAAATTAATTTTTTAAAAATGTTAACTGGACAGGTCATTCTTTTTGCATAAGAGATCTTCATTCCATTAGCAATTTTGTTTCATGTTCTTCAAATTACAGATATACAAAGCATGCCAAATATGTTCGGCAGGGATGTAGGAACACTATTTTAGATCCACAGATCTAACCTTGAGCTCACCCTTTAACTTATTGCACCACTTAACTCTTTTTTTCTTTCTTTATTTTTCTTTTTGGGTCACAGCCGGCAATACTCAGGGGTTACTCCTGGTTCTACACTCAGGAATTACTCCTGGCTGTGCTGAGGGACCATATGGGATGCTGGGAATCGAACCCGGGTTGGCCATGTGCAAGGCAAATGCCCTACCCGCTGTGCTATCACTCCAGCCCCTTAACCCTTTTTTAAAATGCTAGACATCAAATCCAGGGCCACACAAAAGCAATGCAAGTGCTGTACCCCTCGGACCTTCATTTTGAAAAGAAAAATAGGATGGAATGAGAGATCAAGAAGATAAAGAAAAAGAGGCTGCCAAGATGTGATCCAGGGGTCGCATGTGTGTGCAGCCCCTCCGCAGCTGCATGAGCTTGACTCCAGACGCCAGCCAAATCTTTCGACATGGGAAGCTCCTCACAGAATGTCTCCAGACTGAGAACTAAGCCACGGCCCCATGCCCACCCAGGAAGGGAAAGATATTTCTCTCTCTCACCTCTTCCTTGCTGGGGGCAAAGGGCGTGGTGACCCCCATATTATGACGACCACAGATGGGGTTTACAAGCTTGCAATGATCTGGAAGAAATCTCCCTGGACTTAGTTGCTAAAGTACAGAAATCCAAAACCTCATATCTCTTCACAACAGGTCTGACTAGTGGGGTACTCCTAACAATAATAGTGAGGTTTGTGTTGAAATATTGAATGTAACCAAAGTAAATAGAAAGTGAAGTGAAGTGAAATTTATCAGTTACATGACGGGGGGGAGGGGCGTTGCAGGGGGGTGGGATGGGAGGTGTGCTTTTTTTTTTTTTTTTTAGTGGTGGGATATGGGCATTGGTGAAGGGATGGTTGTTTCAGCATTGTATAACTGAGACTTAAGCCTGGAAGCATTGTAATTTTCCACATGGTAATTCAATAAAATAAAATTCTTAAAAAAAAATAAAAGAAGTTATATTTGAAATAAAAAACAAGATAAAGAAAAGGAGGGGTGCAATATTAGTTGGGGGAACAAGTGAAAAAGAGAAAAAGAAGAAGAGGAGATGAAGAATAGGAAATTGAAAGATTGATTGTGCCAGAGAGAGAGTACAGTGAGTAGGGCCCTGCCTTGCCCACAGTCCCAGCTTCCGGTACAGTGTCCGAGCCCTATGTAGGAGTCATTCTGGAGTGCAGAGCCAAGAGTAATCCCTGAGCATCACAAACAAAAATCAAAGACTAACAAACATAATCTTCAGGCTATTTTTGAACCAGAAATTAATAAACCAATAATTTCTCACATTTGACTGACTCCTGTGATTCTGTGATAGATGTAAGGTTAATTTCCCACATCTGATTGACACAGTGTTTTCAGTTCCATAGCTGCTATTGTGCCACAAGAATGCAAATGAATCATGTAACAGTATTTCCATCAGCCGTTCAATTCCCTCACATCCCTCAGAACTCAGATCTAGCATGTGCGATGCTAGATCTGGCTACTAGACTGGTAGTAGCCAGAAACAGTTGAAATTAGGTAGCATGAGGAAAGACTGGACCCTCCTGCGCTCACATCAGTGTGTGGGCCATGGGATGGCTGTGAATGATGGCACCTGGAGAAATGTCATGTGCACCACATTTTCAACAACCCCTGGTGGTGGCCACCTGCTTTGTTCCTGCTGTCTTGAGACAGGTCTCATGCAGAATGTGTGGTTCCTTTGACCTAGTCCTGCTACCAACTTCACTTGAGATGAGGGTCAAGGCTGCCCTGAAAAAAAACTACAGGAGAGAAATGTGAGCTGCAGAGAGATGGAGACACTCAATACCTACTAGTAATGGGCAACCTTAGGAATCTAGTCAGTTTTGGGGGAATTGTGGACTGGAAGAAGTGATAGGGATCAACAAGTCATCTCCAGAGGATGCCCGATTCCAGACTTCTACTGTGGTGTCCTCATACCTTCATTTCTGATTCTGGTATCTCTTCCTTTCCCAAACTCAGGGCTCAGCAAATCCTTAATTTTTGATACCACATGGAAATAATAAAGCTGATCTTTCTCTGTAGAGGCTTTGTTCTCTGGACCCTTAAAGACTACAAAGTCCAATACTTAGCTGAACACTGTTCTAAGTGACCTGCCAAACTTTAGCCTGACCTTCACCTATTACTAAGCTATGGCCCAAAATATGTTTCCTGAGCTGAGCCAATTTTGCCTTTTTATGGTTACAAAATGTGAACCCACATGGCCAAATTATGGGAATATTGTCTCTTTGCCCCTTTTATAATTTATTTCCTCTTGACCTCTTTCATTCCTTTTTGTTTGTTTTTTTATCTCTCATCTCACAGGCATTTCTCTCTGATCTTCTTTTAAAATCTCATCACCAATAAGGCTGGATGATAATACTATGAGTGGGGTTCTTCTCTTGCACATGACTCACCTGGCTCAACCATTCCAGCTTCAATTCCTGGAATTCCATATGGTTCCCTGGGCACTGCCAGCAGTGATTCCTGAGTGCAGAGCCAGGAGTAATTGCTAATCATCACCAGATGTGATCCTCTCCCTCACACAAATGATTCTAAAAATCTCATCACCCTCTCTTCATTGAAGTTGAGCTCAGTTTTTCGGGATCTCTTACCACATTCAGTAGCTTAAACAAAATCTGACTTAGACCAGGTAAATAGCTCAAGAAGCAGGGCACATCCTGGGAGTATTTATGGTCCTGAGTTTGATGGTGAAAGTTGCATGAAACACTGATCTTTGCCAAGTGAAACCCTTGTGGTCTCAAGGATCACTGTGTCCAAGTACTGAATCATTAATCTATATATCCTGGTCAAGTAATGGCCAGAGAGGCCCCAACATCACCCACTCCCAGGATTGCCAGATGTAATCCTACATATAATTTAATAGTAAAGTAGGATATGTATTGATATCTTTAACAAATGCCTAGTACATTTTTCTTTGAGAGCAGGATCTTGTGTGAGGTCAGTGTCTTCCATTGTTCATAACTCCCCACTGTGATGTTTTCATTCCTTCAAAGTATCTTCTGTCCACCAAAGAATCCAAAGGCTGTCAGAGTTCCTTTTCATCCAATATTCTCTGCTGGAGTTCCCTTCTTCCCTTTCTCTGTCCATGAAGTTGCTGTACTCTGTAGCATCTCATTGAGCCTCAGAACAGGGTGCTCATCCTAGTAAATGAAACCACCAAGAAGACTTGACAGGGAAACTGCCCGTTGACTAGATAAATAGAAAGAAGTACAGAGAGTTCAGAGCGGAGCATCAACTTGGGAAAAGATATGAAAGCAAGGGGGAAAATGTGTGGGACAATAGGAAGAAATACGAAAACATGGCAGGTAAGAAATAAGGCTGCTTAAGTAAGCAAGGCCAGAAGCACAGGAGGGCTAAGCAAGGGTAATCAAATATGCATTTTAGAAAGATCACTGCCTTCAGTGCAAGAATGGGGGAGAGGGGCAAAATCCCCTAGTAGTTGTTCCTAATACCCAGTGTTTAACAAGGTACATGTCATGCGATACTCAATGCATCTTGTTAGTCTTTGACTCATTAGCTAACATCTAAATACTCACATCCATCAAAGAGTTACTGTGCTTCATATGCTGCTAGGTGCTGGATAAACATACCTCATTTATCTTCAAAACAAGCCTAGGGGAACAACCTTATACTGAGACTCATTTGACAGGGGAGGAAGCAAATGCTTTGTTTGGTGCTATCTTTCATACAGGGCCGCAAAGTATGAAAATGGTAAAGTTGGGATGTGACCCCAGGGCTGTGCTATAAAACACCCATATTTCCTGGGTATTCCCCAGGCTGCCTGAAGATAAAATTGCTCAAGGTGCTCATTAAGCCTACAAACTCCGAAATATTCCCTGAATTTTTTTTTACTTTTTCTACTCTGTTAGTTATTACAGGCACTCCTGCCACCCACCCGCCCCCTCCACAGCAATGTTTATCTTCAAAGAAGTTAGAAAACATGGGAAAATATTGGCTTCTGTGTGACAGAAGATATTCAAAACACTTGCACACGATATACAGTCCCTTCTCCCAAAGCAAGTGGCATAAGGAGCAAATAAAGGGGCTGGAGTGATGGCACAGCGGGTAGGCCGTTTGCCTTGCACACGGCCAACCCAGGTTCTATTCCCAGCATCCCATATGGTCC
This sequence comes from Sorex araneus, assembly GCF_027595985.1. NCBI lineage: Eukaryota > Metazoa > Chordata > Mammalia > Eulipotyphla > Soricidae > Sorex > Sorex araneus. The sequence continues at coordinate 92,086,434 of NC_073303.1, read as the reverse complement.
CCCAGCACCGCGAGGAGTAATTCCTGAGTGCAGAGCCAGGAATAACCCCTGTGCATCGCTGGGTGTGACCAAAAAGCAAAAAAAAAAAAAAAAAAGCAAATAAAAATGAATGAAAGGCAGGTCAGGCCTGGCAGAACACAGAGGAAGAACACCAGGGTACTGTCTGAGATTTAAGTTTCCCCTCAGATAATGTTTAAGCAACAAGATTGGAAAAACTGTGAGGCATTCCCCAAAATCTTAACAATAAAAACACTTGGAACTTCAGAGCTGGACATTCAATAAGAGACCAGGGACTTGACTCAGCAGAGATGGGTCTAGTCCTGACAGTTCTCTGTGCTAGACCTTTTGTGTAAGCCAGGTTGGGCTTCTGAGGAGGAACGCTCAAGCCTCGCCAGGCACCGTGAGCTCATCATCCCCAGCTGGCCGGGATTACTTCTACCTGACCTGACACCTCTCTCACTTTAATCTTATGTATGTTATGGCCAACGTCAGAATGACGCTCTGGGTTGCTAAGACTTAGTCACATATTCTCATCCTGTCCTGCTTAGCTTTATTTTATTTATTCTCATTTGGGTCCCACTAAACCATCTCCTTCCTTATTTCATCTCCATATTAAGCTTCTGTTCAGACCTCTAGCCTTGACCACTGACTGGGAAATCATTGAAATGCCCAGTCGCTCAATCAAATTATAGTATCTTTTAAGCTTTGTCTCGTATACTACCTTGCAGTTTTTGTGCCTCTTTAATGAGTCCAACTCCTGAGTCCTGCCCATCCTACTTGTGCTCCTAACATTAACCTACAGGTTTTCATAAATCTCACTGAGAAAGGTCCATTTTGCCATTATCTCAGGCCTTCAATATTCATCAGAACTGTCTGTGGTGATACAAGTGACTTTCATTAAAACATATTTTTACTCAATATCTCTTATATTTTAATGTTCAAATGAATTCATTGAAGGGATTATTAAAATGCTGCACTTTAACCAAGGAGGAAACAGGTAGGAAATAATCTATATATTTTATTTTGTTTTGTTTTGTTTTTTGTGTTTTTTTAAATTTATTTTTAATTAGTTAATCACCGTGAGGGTACAGTTACAGATTTATACATTTTTGTGCTCATGTTTCCCCCATAAAAAGTTCGAGAACCCATCCTTCACCAGTGTCCATTCTCCACCACCAGTAAACCCAGCATCCCTCCCACCCTCCCCAGTCCTGTCTCCCCCCACCCCACACTGCCACTATGGCAGGGTATTCCCTTTTGTTCTCTCTCTCTGATTAGGTGTTGTGGTTTGCAATAAAGGTGTTGAGTGGCCATTGTGTTCAGTCTCTAGTCTACATCCGGCACCCGTCACCCCTCCCCTGCATGACCTCCGACCACATTTTACTTGGTGTTCCCTTCTCTAAGTTGCCCAGAATGAGAGACCAGCCTCCAAGCCATGGAGTCAACCTCCTGGTACTTATTTCTACTATTCTTGGGTGTTAGACTCCTAGTCTATTAAAGAATCTATATTTCTTAACAAGATGAAGGGTTTCTCAATGCAGCTGGCGTAGGACTCAGTTTGAGTAGAGAGGTACTGCTGCTGTTTATATTTCAGCAAACTTATTTGAAGATTCTTATATATTTAAATCCGATTCTGATCTCCTACCCCCACTCACAGGCTAGGTATACTCTTCAGACCTGCAGAAGTCCAATCTGCTTACCAATTTTATGGTACAGCTGACCCTTGACTTACACAGGCCTAAGAAGTACCAACATTTATGTAGTCAAAGCCCCACATTTAACTTTTGAGTGCCCCCAAACTTAACTAGAACTATTCCTAGGTATCCATAAGAGAACGGTTTTAGGAACTATACACATACACATTGTAACTAGGATACTGAAATCCTTGAATGCAGAAGGAATTGATAGCAGCTGAGATTGGTTGAACATGTATGAAGAAACCATAACTTTTTAAAAACATACATGTAAGATCAAATTTATGTTGTTCAAGGGTTTATTGTAATTACTACCTACACATAAATATAAATAACTAATAGTTATCTGACGAAATTGATATGTTAACTGTTCCATCCCAGATCCTAGCACATTTTATAGTTAGCTTCACAGTAGTATGTATTTTGTGAATGGATGCAAGCATGCATGTAATATATCTGGTCAGATAAATTAAGTGAGCAAGCACAAAGTTATACTGTTAATGGTCAGTTCATAAATATTTTAGGTTAGTGAGGCATTTGGTCTTTATAACAACCACTCAAGTGTGCTGAAGATGACACCAATATGCACATTCTTGATTGGGTTCTAACAACTTTTTTTTATAAGACAGTTTGTGGGTTGTATTTTATCTAGAAGCCATGTTTTAGGAATCCTCTGACCTAAAGGATTTCTTTGCAATTTGGGTAGTTTTATTTTATTCTTTAACAATGCTTACTGATGCAAATTTTCTTATGTATACCAGGTCTACAAGGACACTGAAGAGTGTGAATTAAATCATCTATGAAATGAGAACAAGACTAACCTACTTCATATAGCTTAATTTAGCCTCTGACTCTCCACTGAAAATGCTGGATATTCCTCATGCTTAATTCCATCTGAGACCTCAGTTTTCCTTAGTGATTAGGCTGTAGCTCACCTATCCAAATTATAAATTTCTTCTTGTCTTAGAAAGCAACTGGAGGTCAACAATCCTACTCAGAGATCAAATCTTCCAGCTGATAGCCCAGGTTCACTTTCCTGGACAAGAGATGGAAGCCTGGGTGATTGTGTTCAATAATACAGGCACTGAGAGCCAATTTAAAGCACTGGCAAGGCACCTGGCTCCCCAAATGCACCCCAAAACTGCACTTACAGTGAAAGGAAAACAGCACATACCTAGAATTTGGGCTGATTGGATAGATAGAAGGCATGGCAGCCAGACAAGGGCTCCTGGCTTCCCTGGGAGAGTGATAGGAATTGTAACAAAACCGTGTATACAACATTATCCAACTGTTCCCGCCAAATTGACTTCTCACTTTCAAAGATCTCCAGGAAGGCTGCAGAGGACAAAGAAACACCTCCTCTGTGCTTTGACGTAAAGGACTTCAGTCCTAACCCTATGTTCTCATCTAACATTTATCACTTGGCATACTTTCATGGAGCCTTTTCATACTCAAGTGCTTCCAGATCTGGATCAGTGTAGAAGCGTGAAGTTTGTACCGGGTCAAGGTGACATGAGAAAAAGCATATGAGGGGCCTTTCCAGTACCACCACTGTGAGCACATCCTGCTACCTCATTTGGGGGATGAGGAGTGGCAAATACCTAGAATTCACAGGGCTCACTTCTGGCTCAGAGCTCAGGGGTCATTCCTGGTGGGATTCTGGGGAACTTACATGGTGCTGGAGATGGAGCAAACTGAGTGGGCCATGTGAAAAGAAAGTGTCCTACCTGCTGCATTATCTCTCCAGACCCTGTTATCTAAATTGCTATCAGACAGCTAGTTAAAAATGTTTAATTGCAGATCTCTGTGTATGTTTATTTATTTAACTTCTCTCTTCCTAGACATTTGTATAGGCCATAAAGAAAGAACCATGTTTCTGTTTTTCATCTCATGCCCAAAGTGCAGGATAATTCTCAATAGGTCACAACTGGTATGACAGAGCAGGTCCCTGCCAATCAGAGCCAATACTGGTTATTGTTCTGCACCAGTAGGCACCAGTGGGCACCAGTGGGCACCAGTGGGTACAACAGAGTAACCTTATCTAAGGCTAAGCACTATGTCTCAGAGAAAGTAAATGCTGTAGTACTGCAAAGATGTGCAAAAATTTTAGACTACATGTGTGTTACAAAATAGGTAAAAAACAGTAAATTTGGAATAAATATATGTGTAACATGTTTTTTATAAAACTAAATTAATTCTATTTAACTAGCTGTACTTTATTATTAAAGAATTTTCCTAGTTTATTTCAGAGGATCAAAATGCCATTTTAAAATTTATGGTTGTAGGGTTACTGGCGCCCGCTCGAGCCAATCGAAGATCAACGGGACTACAAGTGATACAAGTGATGGTTGTAGGGGCCAGAGTGATAATACAATAGATGGGGTGTTTGTGTTGCGTGCATCTGGCTAAATCCCCAGCATCCCATATAATCCCCTGAGCGCTGCCTGGAGTAATTCCTGATTCAGAGCCAGATGTAACATCTGAACATTGGTGAGTGTGACCCAAAGACAAAAAAAAAATTATAGTTTTACTAGGGAGTGAGGAATTTAAAATATCATTTATTTGTCATTCAGCAAATAAAAAAATAGTAAACCGTATCTACCCTAAATTTTGAAGTACTGTAAGTTAACCAATTCCAGGATCGAGGAAAGCTCTACTTTACATGATACTTTCACTGTGATGATGATGATTATGATGATGATGATGATGATGATTAACATGCAGCTCACATTTCCCTCCATTTATTTTAAGAATCAGGTATTCTCTAGGAAACTATAGAGAAACTGGAAGTCTGAGTAAGTTATCAATGAGGGACTCCTTACTTTGAATTCTACTTTATGCATAGCCACTGTTACATATTTTTTAAATTAAATTTGATTATTTTAGCTCAAGTATTATTTTTTCCACAGTTACAAAGTTGTTCATGATTGGGTTTTGTCATACAATGTTCCAACAACTGTCCCTTCACCAGTGTATATTTCCCACCATCAACATCCCCAGTTTCTGCCCCCCACCCTTCCACCACACCCCTACCTGTCTCTATGAACCTCTTTTCCTTGAGTCTCCAGTTTCCTTTCTACTATGGCCTCTCATCCAAAAAGAAGTAACAGTGACTACTGAAGGATTATGATGCCATGGGTGACCCAGATTCACTGTAACTGCCCATCACTGCCTTTCTGCATGATTTGCACTGATGAGAATTATTTTTTTCATGTTCTACTATGAGAGAGCAGAGACTTTGTCAAGTATCCTCGAGCCTATTCTTGATGCTCTGTGTCAGCATGATGCCACTTTGCTCTAAGTAGCCACTGACCTACTAAGTAGAGACAGCGTTCTAGACAATTGGCTCAAATTCATAGCATAACCCGATCAACTTGTAAACCTCATCTTTGTGGGCTTAAACTCATAATTATGCAATCACAGCTTAGATCTCTGACTTCATCAATCCTTTCTCCCATTCTCCCAACTTCAAATTGAGTCCATACTTTCCCAGATACCAGATCTCATCCCTACACACATCCTTCAATAAACCTGACCTATCCAGCTCAGAGAAATAAAATCAGTTTCTAAGTGCCTCAGTGAGTGACTGTCTGGACAAGCAACACTTCAATTTTCCTCCCAAACTGAAGGGTCATTGTTCTCTGAGTAGCCTGGTTAGAGGGACAGTGGGAGAGTATAATGAGGGGGAATGAAGAAGTCACATGGGAGGGAGTATTTAGAAAGAGCTTACTAGAACTGTAGGGAGGAAAAACAAATACCACCGTATCTCACTAACCTACCATATATAGTGAAGCAAAACAAGTACATAGAAAGTATCATACTTAATTTATCAAAAAATAATAAACTCTTGGCTTGCATTACAAAACTGAAGCTATCAAGCAGTAGGGCTTGAGAGGGAGGAAAGGAAGATGCAGACTAGAAGTGACAAAAGGAAAGCAATGAAGGGTATTGGGCTCTAGGGTACTGGTAAAGGTGTAAGTTATTTGTAAATCACAACCGTAAATATTAACACTTTCATCCATGTTACTTAAATGCAATTAAAAAGCAAAACAGGGAAAGAAAATATGCAAGTGGTAGAATTGAAAAAGGTAAGAGCTTGTAGCTTCTGATAGATTCACAAAACCAAGCCCACATCAGTAATCACCTACCTTCAGCATTCACCTAACATATCTATGAATCCTAGCTAGGAGAATCAGAAATGGCATTATTTTAACAACCCCCCATAACTTTTATGTACTTATTAGCACATGGTAAAATTTATCGAATATGTATTCAATTGGTTGGTAGCTTCTGTAAACCTTAATCATACCTCAATTAAAACAAACCAAAAAATTGCCTGAACACTCTATTGTGCTGAGAGGGCATGACATGATAAAAGTAATGAAGATTGATGCAAAGCTAGGAATCAAGCCCTTTTAGTTAGTTATGACTAATCTCCCAAAGTTTGAATCCTAACGAGCAGCATCACTCTTTGTTTTGTTTTCTTTTCCTCTCTCTCTCTCTCTCTCTCTCTCTCTCTCTCTCTCTCTCTCTCTCTCTCTCTCTTGCAAGATAGGATTTATTGAGATTTATTTAGAAAGATATGAGGGTCAAGACAAGAAGTATGTGCTCAAGATAGAACACAGCCTCCTCCAGAGTGGAACTAGGCAAGCAAAGTACAGAGAGACAAGCAAGCAAAATACATGCTCAAGAGAGAGCACGAGCTTGAAGATAAAGCAAAGCAGTCATCACTCTTAATGCACACCTCTATCCTGCCAATCTCAAGGTGCTTCACTTCTTTTCAGGGGAATGGAAGACAATTACTAGAGAGAGAAACTATGCTTACAAAACAACACTATTCAAATTTGTCCTGAAAGCCTCCCAGTTTGGGAGCGTAAATGGTGCACTCGGCTCTGCAGGGCCATTTGGCAAGTACTAATAAAGCACGTGCAGGAACAATTCCCAGCATCCATTCAGCAGCATACTCTCCAGAAAAACACTACAATACGGACATAGAAGTTCATTGCCTATGAACCTTGCTTTATAAAAACAAAACACACATTTTTACCTGGCAGGGGAGATACCATGATCACGAAGGGTGGCTTTCCCAGGGCAAGGCTTATCCATTGCACTCCATATGTGCTGACCCCTGCAATTTCTTCAAATGTGGAAAACTCAACTGCATAATTTATGGTAGTGGGTGACTGCATTCGCCCTCTCTCCTGAAAAAAAAAAAACCCACAATGAAAGACCCCTAACTGTCCTTCAATGAAAGACTCTATCAGTAATTTATAGTCTGATGGTTCCCATAGGATATTATTCAGGAGATACTATAGTTGCACCAATGTACTCATGGGGGTGCAGACACAGCTCAAATGGTACAAATGAGACAAAAAAAAAGTTACAGAAAGTCAAAAGAATTTGAACTGCTGCTTAGCCAGTGCAGATTGCCATGACAAAGTAAAAGTTCGTGCAATTTAAACAGCAGAAGCTTATTTCCTCATACTTCTAGAAACTGGAATTTTGAGATCAGAGTGCCAGTAAGGTGAATACTAGTGAGAACTCCTGACCTGTAAATGATCTCCTCTTCTGGCACTAATTTCTTTTAGACCAGGATCCTCTTCTCATCAAAGAATTACCTGTCAAAGGCTTATTTCCAAATACCTTCACACTGAGAGTTTGGGAAGACAGCAAAAGTCATTCAGAACAACTGCTAATTCCCCTTCCACTAAGAAAATTGGGAAGATGCAGGCCCTCAGAAGATCATAAGCTTGCCTTAGGCCAGAGAACTAAGTAATAGAACAAAGTTCTACCCAAACACCAGTGCTTTCTTTCACTTACTATAACAATCTTCTCTGCTGCCATATTACCTTTGTAAGAATAAATATTGTATATGGCATATCCATTGATCAAGGGGGTGGTATGCCTATTTAGATCCTGTGTTTGATACCTAGCTCTTCCTTGCCACCCAATCCAAACTAGGTCGGCTGGTGGCCTCAAGCCCCAAAATACACAGCATCGCCAGCCCTGGCACCGAACAGGCAGTTCTATGCTGGGTCAAAAATTTCCTGGTCGCCTGCATACAACACTAAGCACACACCCCCAAATGATATTTACTAATTTTTCTATAGCACTGCCTACTACTCTGTTCCACATTACCCCACCCCATTTGTGTAGGATTCAGTTGAAGTACTTTTATTCAGCATCTCTCTCTTATTCTTAGAAAGGAACGTTTGTTGGTCTCTGTGTCTGTGAGTCTCTGCATTTTCATGAAATGTTAGCACTTGTATTAGAATACTGCAGACATCCTTGTTGAATCCCTAATATGAAACAGAAACCATACCAGCTTTGGGTATTCACAAACAAGGTCATACATTACTCAAGATCTTTAAACAACCCAACTGTCCAACAACAGATTCATGGATAAAGAAATTATGGCATATTATATGCAATAGAATACAATTAAATTCTGCATTTTACTCCAACTTGAATGGAAATAGAGGGTTTCACATAAAGTGAAATAAGTGATAAGGGAAAAGACAAAGGCAGGATTATCTCATGCATATCTGGTAACAAAGCAAGGAAGTATATAACATTCAATGAAAGGCAGCACTTAGACTGAAAAAAAAAAGCCAAGGTTGTCCTGGGTGAAAAGTGGGAGATAAGGAAGAAGAAAGTGGAAGAGCAGAAACCAAGGGATGGTGGTGGAGGAGTACTGACACTTTGATGATGAGTATGGTGCCATGACTTGCAGCAACACTATTGGATATAAGTTCCCTGAATAATAAGAAATTTGATATTTACTTTTTTCCAGTTATTTCATTCAGCAAGTCCCCTCAAGGTCCATCATATTGCTGAAAATAACACTGGAGCACTGGAGCACTGTCCTCCCATTGTTCATCCATTTGCTCAATCGGGCACCAGTTAACGTCTCCATTGTGAAACTTGTTGTTATTGGTTTTGGCATATCAAATACACCATGGGTAGCTTGCCAATGAAAATAGCAAAATATCATGTTTATAGGTACATAGTATTCTCATATATGTAAATGTATTATGTACACATAGATATATATCATATAAACATACATATCACAATGTCTTTATTCAGTTATTGCCAATGAAGACTTAGGTTTTTATATTTTGATTATTGTGAATAGTGCTGCATTGAACACAGGAGTAATCATATATTTTCAAACTAATGTTTTCATAGTTTTGAGATAAAGATCAAGATGTCAAATTTATAGGCCAAAAGGTAGCTCAATTTTCAATGTCTTGAGAAATATCCTGTTTCTCATAATGCCTAAATTAACCAATCTTCCCATCAACAGTGTCTGAGGCTTCTCTTTTCTCCACATTCTTGCCTAAACTTTATAGCTTTTGTCTTCTTTATTTCACTTACATGTGGAAGATAAAGAATCCAAACAAATAGATTAACAAATTAAACCAAAAATGAGCCTTCTGTTTCTGATGACAAAATTGTGGTTACCAGAGGGGAAAGAAGTCGGGTGTGGATGGAACCATGCAGAGGGGGTTATGAATGATAGTGGATGGAAACTCCACCTTTGTGAGTATGGTGTGGTATATACTAATGTCAACATGCAAAGTTGTATACCTGACACCCATATAGTATTCATCATCATCATCATCATCATCCCATTAATCATCGAATTCCTTGACCAGTCTTAGAAATGTCTCCATTTGTCCTAGCCCTGAGATTTGGTGTTATAGTCTCTGGATGTTGGCTGTTGATGGGATTACATGGCGTTGGGGGCAGTTTCTGGGGTGACTGCCTAGCTACTGGAAAATGGGGGATCTGGGTGGAAAAGGACCAGTCCTGATCCAAGCAGGCTTGGAGATCTCAGCGCCCTGTCCCGCACACCAGGGTTCCTCTGCCTTCATGCATGAGTCTTATCTGAATGTGTGGAGAGGGGTTGAGCATGGCTGTGGCTGGGTTCCAAAGGTCTTCAGCTTCTGGGGCTCTGCTCCAGGAGGGGAGACAAACTCAAGCCACCCCTTCTGAGGGGCCCCGGTGAAGACAGCCAGGCACAGGGGCAATAATAACCAATATTTTCCCAATTAAAATATAACAAAAACTAGAGGTTGTTGCAAAGCTAGAGGCGTTTGGAATTTAGTAATAAATAGATATCAATCCATTTCTACATGCCAAGCACTGTTCTTAGTGCTTTTCTAATATATTTAATAATCATAATATTAATAACCCCCATTTTCTAATTTTTTTTAAAAAACTGAAGAAAGGTTTAGATCAAATCTCCATGGTTGCTAAGAAGAGTCAGAACCACTGTTCAAATTCAGAGAAACTACCACAAAATCTGATCTTGATAAGATATTCCTAGATATATAAGCAGACACAACAGGCAAAATGGTGAGAACCAAAAATAGGGAAATGCCCCAGCATTTGAGCTAAGTGCCAAGGGTGAGGTGGTTAGAATTTATCTAGGTGAAAATAGATTAATATCTTCAAACAAAGGGGAAAAGATGGTGAAGAAAAGGCCTCAGGGAGTAAGTGTATTCAAGATCTAGAAAATGTTAGGTGGCCAGTACCAAAAAAATAGACAGTATTTTTTTGGCCTTTTATTAAACAATAGGGGCCACCAGAGACATTGGGTCTCCACTGAGTACTGGAGAACCCAAACAATGCCAAAAATTAAATATGGACCCCCTGCCAGCCAGGCAGGTGTTTCAATCCTTTGAACTATGCCCTTAACCCCTGATAATCTGTGCTCTTTCCGATAGAGCAATATAATAGAGTTTAACATCTAAGAGTCCATGTTCCAGACCTTAGGAATGCTTGGGTTTAAATCACAGTAACTTGGTACCTGTGGACTAAGAACATGAAAAGCATTCTTGGTATGCAAGACACCTGGGTTTGATTCATGGTACCACATAATGTCATGAGGATCACCAGGACCAGTGTCCAATCACTGGTGAAGGACTACCCAGGGTTACTGGCAGCATCACCACACCTCTCATATCAAAAACAGAACAAACCCAATCAATAGCAAAACAAAATATCTGCCCCAAAGTTAACTGTATAAACTCGGATATCATTTTGTCCCATCTATAAAATTAGTGCAATGATGTGTCTGCCTCACAGAGTGAGGGTGAGAATTGAGAAGCTTGATAGTATCTAGCTTGGGCAAGATGCATATTCGCTTTTGTTTTTGTTTTAGGACCACAGCTGGCAGTGATAAGGGCTTACTCTGTGCTCAAAGATCACTCTTAGAGGGTCTAGGTGGGTCCTATGTTGTGCCAGGGATCAAACCCATATTGTCCACAGGCAAGTCAAACCTACCCACCATACTATCACTCAGGTCCCAAGAGACATATTCTTTATCATCACCATCCTCTGCACTGCCATCGCCTGATACACTTGTTTGTTTGGCATACTAATTTTGTCCCAGGAATAGACATGATGAAGGATGGCATTCTGGGGGCAAGTCCCCAGGCTCATACTCAGAGTTGTTTCTGCCAGAAAGTGAACCTAAGGCTCATGAAGGGAGGGGCTTGTTTCCAGCCTGTCACTTGTTGTAATGCAAAACGTGCCCACATGTCCCTTTCTGATGACAGCAAGCAAGGCCACTGCTGAAAGACAAGGACTTCTGTTAACAAGGAGAACAAAGGCACTGGGCATATTAACGTTTGACTTTTCAGAAGGAGAGACAAGGACATGGAATGGGGCTCAGTGACAGATACTGCCTCAGAGAGCCTGATGTGATCACTGGTCTGTAAAGAGCTGCACCCCAGGGGCTGCTGTGGCTGGTGATCCTGGGACTGTAGGAAGGACCAGGACAGTACTGATACCAACCTTTCGTCACTAATGCTTTTGGCAATCATATCAAACTTAGATTTCTGGGATATTTTTATTTCAATGGGCATTTAAATCGATTAATTTATTTGAAACTCAAGCTAGCCATGTGAGTAAGCAAAAGCCAGTCTGTTTCCTATTTTGATTTGTAAACTCAAGACTAGTGGAGTGGGGACCCTCTGCGCCTAAAGACTTTGATTCCAAAGATGTAACACATTCGGGCATCCAGCGCAGCATCCGAGAGCGATGCACTGGGACACCAAACTGGGCTACAACTCTGTGCTGCTGGGGGTGGATTTTTTTCCTCCCCACCCTGTCTTCCTGCACGGAAAGCGGCGGGCTGGCGGCACCCATGTGGCAGGCGCCATCTTCTGTGACTCCAAACCCACAGGTATTCGGATTTTACTTTGGGGGCTCCCAGGAACTCATGGGAAGGGGGCATAACCAGCACGCCCTCGGCCCAGATAAATCCGGAGCCGCTGAGCGCGAATCGGACCCTCTGCGCCTAAAGACTTTGAATTCAGAGACTTCTTACAGCAATGCACTGGGACTGTGAGCTGGGCTATGTAATTTCTGGCAGAATTTTCCCTGGACTTTATACAGAAATCCAAAACCGCGCGGACGCTGCCACGTCCGTGCGACTTAACGTTTATAATTATCAGCAATGTGAAATGGTTCCATTTGAACAGGTCTGACTTGGGGGGGAAACTCCAAATAATAACAGTAAGTTTTTGTTGAAATATTGAAGGTTTTTAATGTAGCAGCCACCTCTGGACTGTGAACTAAGCAAAAGCCCCACGCTGGCCGACGCGGCGTGGTGTACACCATACTATGAGGCGCAGGAAAGGGGATGAGGGGGAAAAAGAAAAAAAAAAGGGAAAAGGAAAAAGAAAAAAAAAGAGAGAGAGAATTATGTCAATAGTGAGTTTTGTGTTGAATTATGGAATGTAATCAAGGTAAAGAAAAAATGAAGTGAAATTCATTAGTTATACAGTAGGGGGTAGGGGGTGGGGGCGGGGGGTATACTGGGGTTTCTGGTGGTGGAATATGGGCACTGGTGAAGGGATGGGTGTTTGAATATTGTATAACTGACATATAAACCTGAGAACTTTGTAACTTTCCACATGGTGATTTAATAAAAATTTAAAAAAAAAAAAAAAAGACTAGTGGAGTGACCAGCTTCGAGGTAAAACTGGATTTATAACCCGGCCTTTTCATCCTTCTGGCTTAAGATCTTTTAGCTGTAAATACACACACCCCTACTTTTACCTGACTATCGCCTAGGTACAGACAAGAACCAGGTTCTTTGGGGTTCAGTTTTAGGCCAGTTCACAGAGATGCTGTTGAAGCCAACTGACAGTGGTGATCTGAGTGCCCCACTAGGGGATCACATGTGAAGGATCCTACATCTCATCCGTGAATCTCAGAATTTGGAACTTGAATTAAACTTCAAAGACTATTTTGAAGACAAATGTATGTTGCCAAGTTTGTATTTTGTAGGGAAAACATTAAAAATATTTTATTATTAAGGGTTTTTTTTGTTTGTTTGGGGGTCACACCTAGTGGTGCTCAGAGTTTTTTTTCAGTCTCTGTTCTCAGGGATTAGGCCTGGTGGGCTCAGGGATACATATAGAATGCCCTGAATTGAACCCAACTTGGACACATACAAGAAAAGTGACTTACCTATAGTGCTATAGCTCTGACCCCTAATAAACGTTTAAACTTACCACATAATACCACAAAAAAAATTTGGCATTGCCCCATAAATCTCTGAAAGGAGGAAGAATTTAATGTTAATGAAGGCTAAAAGTTTTCTACTTCCACTTCCTTTTTGCCCATGAAATTTTTATGCTACCCCATGAATATGAGTGTATAAGAATGCATTAGCTGGGGCTGGAGTGATAGTACAGACAGTAGGGCATTTGCCTTGCATGAGGCCAACCCGTGTTCAATCCCTGGCATCCCATATGGTCCCGCAAGCACCACCAGGAGCAATTCCTGAGTGCAGAGCCAGGAGTAACCCCTGAGCATCACTGGGTATGACCAAAAACAAAACAAAACAAAAGAATGCATTAACTGATAATAAACATACATAATTTTATTTTTAAACAATTTTATAAAATTTGTATCAAACATCTCTGAGATCACTATATCACTGTCATCCTGTTGTTTGTCGATTTACATGATTAGGCCCCAGTAACGTCTCTATTATACTCAGTCCTGAGATTTTAGCAGCCTCTCCTTACTCATCTTTCCCAATTATTGGAGGCTCTTTCAGGGTCAGGGGAATGAAATCTATCATTACTATTTTTGGCATATCAAATATACCCCAGGTAGTTTGCCAGGCTTTGCCATGTGGGTGGCATACTCTCGGTAGCTTGCCGGGCTCTGCGAGAGGTATGTATATATATATATATATATATATATATATATATATATATATATTTTACTGTATTTGAGATATGAATATGACACGGGGAGCTTGCAAGGCTCTCCTGTACAAGCATTAGACTCTTGGTAGCTTGTCAGGTTCTCCAAGAGGGAGAACTAGGCTATTAAATGTTGGGAGTTTAGTTTTATAGTCTCTGGATGTTGGTTGTTGATGGGATTGCACAGTGCCAGAGGCAGTTTCTGGGTGTGACTGCCTAGCTACTGGAAAATGGGGTATCTGGGTGGAAGAGGCCCAGTCCCGATCCGAGCAGCCTTGGAGATCTCGGCCCTGGGTCCTGCACATCTGGGTTCCTCTGCCAGTTCCTTCTTGCATGAGGCTCATCTGAACATGTGGATATCTCTGAGATAGACTATTAAAAAGTTGTTCATGATTGAGTTTTAATCACACAATGATCCAACAACCATCCCTCCACCAGTGCACACCTTCCATCCTCAATGTCCCCCATCTCCCTCCCACCATCCCCCAACACCTCTTCCCAGTCTGCCTCTATAGCAGACACCCCTCCTCCCTGCCTCTCCCCTTTTGTGCATTATGGTTTGCAATACAGGTACTAAGAGGTCATTGTCACTTATTCAGGGTGTTCAACATTTTACTCAAGAAGGTAAAGCTGGAGTACCTTTTTTAACTGGGTGGCAGCTTTGGGGTGTGGACGTGACTATCAAGGCTTCTGAAAGTACAGGGAGGTTGTGGAAGTTAGCTCATCCCAACCCAAGAAATCTTGAGATTTCAGTCACAAAACCTGCATACCCAAATTTTCAGCAGAATATATCTCAATAAAGTGCTTCCTGAGACAATGGTGTCCAGCCGGGAGCATGACAACAATGTTTGTTTGTGTTTGTTTGTGGAGCAAGAGGCTTCCTGGGGCCTCTGCTTGGGTAGGCACCAGATTGATTGCTCCCCCAAACCTTCCAATTTACCCTGGTATGTTCACCCTTGTGCTGGTATGAAATTAAATGAGGCTTTTGATCTCTTTTGAGATTTATTTATGGGTCTCTGAAGCAAGGCCAGTAGAAGAGCTTACATGGTGTTGCTGGAGTTGGTTCATGGGGGTGATTGCCAGTGCTTTCAGAAGTATAGGGAAGTGGGGGGAAGTAGTCCACCCCAACTCTGAGAAAGCCTGGGTATTTCCATCATAAAACCCACATATCCAAATTTTCAGCAGGTCTATATCTCAGTGAGGGCCATCCTGAGACAGTGGAGTTTAGCTGGTGGCATGGCAGAAATTTTGGGCTGTGGGAGCAAGTGGATGCCAGGGGTTCTGCTTGGGTGTGCATCAGGCTAACCTGCCTGCCCCCCCCACGCCAATGTACCTGGTCTCTTCAGACTTGCACGAATCTGAGATTAACTGTGGCTTTTGATATCTTTTGAGATTTATTTACAACTCTCTGAAGCAAAGCTGATAAATGAGCTTTAGCTCTGATCCGAAGGGATTTGTAGGCATGACCCTATATTCCTAACATTTGGTCCTTTAATTTCTCAGGAAACTTGGCCTCAAGTTGTTAGAGTTCTACCAGAGACACAGCAGAAATTTGGGAGTACCAGGAAGTCTGTAGGCACCATCAGGCTGCTGAAGCCCTCCCTTCACAGGTACGGGTTGACCTGCTCGTATCATCTCACCCCGCTAAAAATAATATTTTTTAAATGTTACTTTATTTTTTAAAGTAACATGTCTCCAGGGTGATGAGGTCTTGACACACAGATTAAGGAGCTAGGCCTTAGATAAAGCACATTTCCTCAAGAATAGTCATAGAACAAAGCTCAAGCCTCTTGGAGTGACTGCCTCAAATGTGTGCACACACACAGTCCCACTGTAGGGTTGAGGGCTCATTTACAAGAACAGGCCTGGTTTTGTTCTTATTTTCTTAGCCTCATTACAACAACAAAAAGTAAATAAATGGTAGATAACGGTCCCTTTTTGAATGTATGTACTTTAATGTGCACTGTCCCAAGGGAATTTAGACACCATCCTGTTAATAAACTTCAAGGTATGCCGGAATGAAATATGCGCAGTGCTTTGGGGGACCACATACCCAATGCAGAGCAAGACTATTACCCTCTGATGCCTCCCATGCCAACATTTCTTGAAGGTGGTGTTATGCAGTGAATAAAACTAGTCCAAGCTCTATGTCTTAATTGACAGAGTAAAACAAAGTCCCTGAGAAGTCACGTATTTGCTAAGGAACATAATATCTCATACCAGCAAACCCTAACTAACAAGTGATTGAAAGAGGGAGAAAATCTAGGAGCACGGAGGACTGACCCAACAATCCCACTCCTTTCTACAATTATCTCAATATGTGCGATTTCACATTTATTCCTATATGCTTCTTTAAGAACGGAGTGATAGCAGAGCAGGTGGGCATTTGCCTTGCAGGCGGCCGACCCAGGTTCAATTCCTCTATCCCTCTCGAAGAGCCTGGCAAGCTACCAAGAGTATCCTGCCCGCATGGCAGAGCCTGGCAAGCTACCCATGGCGTATTCAGTATGGCAAAAACAGTAACAACAAGTCTCACAACGGAGATGTTACTGGTGCCCGCTCGAGCAAATCAATGAGCAAAAGGATGATAGTGAAATAGTGCAGTGTTCCTTTAAGGTATGTATTAAGAAAACTTTTAAGGAACCCTCACATGGACTAAAGCATCTTTATTTTGAGTATGAGGATGCACATGGAATCTCAGGTCCACCTACTTGCACTGAGCTCAGGTGATCCACAGCTTCTGAGAAAAATAAGTGTCTGGCTATTTTTCAACCACAGTTTTGGGTTTGTTTATTATGCAGCATCAGGTAACCAATATATCCATCATGGAATTATAATAGATTGTTAATATGCATCAAAAAGAAACCCATCAATATAATATCCAGATAAGTGTACACAAAACATCTCACAACTAGAGTCTTTCAAAATTGTCACTCATCTGAAATCTTTGACAGTTTGTTGCCATTTATGTTACCATTCCAAATTCTTTAAGAAGTGTAATAAATGAAGGGTTTGTTAATGCATATCTTATAGATTATCTGAATACTTGGGAGCTCCCATATGCCCAAATTTTCAGAGATGTTGTCTTTTTAACTGAGTGGTCATTATTGGCCTCTGATTCACTTTGCAGGAACGAATAGTCAACTATTTCAATAACTACAACAAAAATGAATGTGCTTTAGACTATGATTTCTTAAAATTGGAAACATAATAGACTGATTAAATAAAGAACCTGGGGTAACTTCAGATAAAGTGAACTATAAAATACTATTATTTCTTTCTATCCTTTTCTCTTGCCCTTTTCAATGTCACAAGAAATATGAAGACATTCTAATAAAATTTTCACTAATGCTAAAATACATAAAAAACAGTATGGTGGTTTGGCGTCTCAAACAGATGCCCAGTGTTCAAATATTCAAGTTGTAGGGGCTGGAGAGATAGCACAGCAGGTAGGGCATTTGCCTTGCACGCAGCCATCCCAGGTTCAATTCCCAGCATCCCATATGGTCACCCAAGCACTGCCAGGAGTAATTTCTGAGGGTATGAGCCAGGAGTAATCCCTGTGCATCACTGGGTGTGACCCAAAAAGAAAACAAGCAAACAAAAAACAAAAAAAAACAAATATTCAAGTTCTATATAGTTAAACGTTTGTATCCACAGGCTATACATCCAACAGAGTAGTTGAATATGTGAATGCAGAACCCAAGGATAAAAAAATATCAGTGTATAAGGATAGTCTAAACCAATGCTTTTTAATGATAAAATATGTAGCAGAAGGGCAATAAAAGCATCCTTTTTCCTTTTCCCTTACCCCAAAGTGGCAGATTTATTCATATGTTAATTTTTGTGAGTTTCCAAGAGAAAACACATTCGCTCCAGGGACTCTAGTGTTCTGTGGCTGAGAACAGTTCCCTATTGGCCCACAGAGACAGATGGGGAACAGAGAAACAGGGCCCCAGGCTGGTTGGGCACTCAGTTTATTTCTCTCTCCTCTCCTGCATAGTTTAATATCTCCCTTGAAAGCACAATCGTAGTCATCGTTTTGGTCATAGTCCCAGCCATCATAGTTCCTTCATCCTTGTCTTCATCCTCATTGCCCTTCTCTTCCTAGACACCCTCTAGTCCTTATCTTCCCTTACCCCTTACAGCACAGTTATATAGAAATCATAAAGGGTGGGGGTGCACAGAGGTGGTATTGAACGTTGTCATAACAACAAACAGAGGGAAAGCCACTCCTTCAGGGGAAGTTCTAGGAGAGTAACTGAAGGAGAAACTCTCCCCTGACAGTTCAGCATTTTAGATTACTAGGAGATCCGCTCAAGAGCGGAATTCCATCCAGGGTTTATTGCTTGCTCCTTTCCTCAGCTAGTAATCCATTTAAGCAATCATAGTAGATTTACTTTTTATAATATATCTAGTCATTTTGTATGAACCCAGTAAGAGATATATTAAGCTTGAAGGTTGGCTCTTCCTGGGGACATCTCGCTATATATTCCAGACCACAGTCCTCAGGCCCGGTTAGTCTTTCCTACTCCCAGCAGGGTCCTTATTCAGTTTCTTCTTTAGGGGTTATGACAGAGTTTGTTCCATGACTATACTCTTATACTTATTATGGTCCTTAGTTTGTCCCCTTTAGATGCCAGGATAGCTAACGCTTGCCCTGGGCCCATCCAGTTCCTTCATCAGGACCCTCTTTTGGGGAGTGTTAGGAAATAAGGGTAATGTAGGCTTAAGTCAAGTAAATATGATGCATGCCCGGGAGTTAATATTATTTGGAATAAATTAACTCCCATGTTACAAAGCATAGCATGAACTGTCTTCCTGAGTCTACACAAAAAGGACATTGCTAAACCATAAAAAATACATAAAGGAAAGAGAAAAAAGCAATATAGGATTATTAGTGCTTGATGGAATTGGGTGTGCCTCGGGAGCACTATCGTGGGAGTAATTCAGTAAACCTAAGCTCTCTGAGGGAGGAGCAAGGACAACCCGATGTTACCCAACAAATTTTTATATTTATTTATATATCTGTGGGGCTGGGACACACCCAGTTGTGCTCAGGGTTTGTTCCTTGCTCTGTGCTCAGGTTACTCCTGGCATTGCTCTGGGAACCATTGCAATTCCAGGCATTAAACCTAAGTTTTGGCCACATGCAACACCTGCACTCCACCTGCAGTACAATCTCTCTATCCCTAAAGAGACAGATTTAACATATTTATGCATGTTTTTAGTCATTCTTCTGTCTTTTAACCCATACAAATGCATCTATCTACTTCTATAACTAATCTTCTACCAATCTACCTGAGGGAGACAGTACTATTACCATGGACCTGCAATTTGCTATCTGCTCAAAATAATTCTTAGCAATTTCCACATCGTGTCTCTTTTTGAGTGGATGGAAAGTTTTCTCTGAACATGCCAAGAATTGTTTAACTGCTAATGGATATTTAGGTCCTTTCCACTTTTTAATGTTAAAAATAGACTTCCAGTTAATATCCTAGAATTAACATGTTTGTGACCAAGAATGAATCTTTTTTTAGGATGTTTTCAGAGAAGTAGAACTTCTGGGCCAAGGATACATTTTAAATTTTGATAGCTATCATCACATTTCCTTTTAAAAGCCTTTCCCAATTCATCCTCCACTAACAATGTATCACAGTACCTATCCCCATTCACCTTCCTAACCCAGGATTATCAATCTTTCATCTTTACCACACTGAAAGGTAAAAATTACTTTTATTTTAATTTCATAAGTAATTGGATATAAGAACTTCTCAAGTATTTCTTCTGTGACTTTATATGTTTCGAATGATCTTCTTGGATTTCTCCATTTTAAGCAAAGTTCTTTATGTATTCTAAATGTTTATGAAAATGTTAACAATTATTTATACTGATAATTTGATTAACTTTGAATTTATCTTTAGGTAATTTTCCCCAAAAAACTATATTATTCTTTTTTAAAATAACTTTATAACAGATTTTTCAGCCAAAAAGTGAAGATAATACAAAGACTTTTTATATAGCTCACATACAATTTCCATGGTTAATGTGTTATATTAATATATTTCTTTCATTAACTGTTATTGTTATAGTATCAATGATCAAAGTGTTCATATTTTAGATTTCTTTTCTTGCTAATGACCTATTTTTCTCTCAGGGTACATTGTCACCTAGTCCCTCTCTTTTGGCTCCTAATGTGACAGTTTCTTCGAGGTTCATTGTTTTTGATGACCTTTACAATTCTGATGAATTCTGGTCACATATTTTGTAAAATGCCTTGTAGCTAGAAGTTGTCTAATGTTTTGGTTTTTTTTCACGATTAGATTGAGGTTATTGCTGTTGGTGAGGAAGACTATAGAAGGAAAGTGACATTTCAGTCTATCACATCCATATGACTTATCCCTATTGATGTTAACCTTGACCACCTGGCTGAAATATAGTTTGTAAAAATTCCTCATAGGATTCTCTTTCTTCGCATTTTTTTTTTACTGTAGCATAGAAGAAAGTCAGTGTTCATAACCCAATGTTTAAGGAGTAGAGCACTATGTTCTTTATCTTGAGGGCAGAGTATTTTCATAAATTATTTGAAGTTCTTCACCAAAGGTTGATTTATTCTTTTTCATTTGTGTATTTATTTGTATGATCACAAACCCATGAATGTTTGAACATTTCATTTTTTGCTTTGGATTATAATCTAATAGTATTTTAATTTGAGCCTGAATTATTCTAACTCTGGCCATTGACATTCTTTAAAAATGTATTGATTCCTATACCTCTTTGAATGGATGTACCACACATATTCTGATCCCTTAACTATGACATTCTTTAATACTCCCTTACCTTTTGACATAAAACTCATCACATATATTTTCTTTCCTAATTTTAAGATTATTTTAGCTCTCCAAGTATCTCTTATTTCTTTTATTGGATAATAGGATTAAAACTAAGACCTAGGGGCTAGCTACATTTGTTACTGCATAGTTTTCATTAACTCTGAGTATATAAATATTTAAATGTTTTCCATATATAGCCAAAGTTCTTGTTAATTTCTCTATCTGTAGTCTATCACTACTATAAAAAATTTTATCTTCCTTTTTTTTTTTTGCTTTGGAAAGTTCCAGAGTTTATATTTTTTCCTTGTTATACTTAGTATTTATTTATTTATTTATTTATTTAATTTATTTATTTTTAATTAGTGAATCACCGTGAGGGTACAGTTACAGATTTATACACTTTTGTGCTTATGCTTCCCTCATACAAAGTTCGGGAACCCATCCCTTCACCAGTGCCCATTCTCCACCACCAGTAAACCCAGCATCCCTCCCACCCTCCCCAATCCCATCTCCCCCCACCCCACCCTGCCACTGTGGCAGGGCATTCCCTTCTGTTCTCTCTCTCTAATTAGTTGTTGAGGTTTGTAATAAAGGTGTTGAGTGGCCACTGTGCTCAGTCTCTAGCCCTCATTCAGCCCGCAACTCCCTTCCCCCGCATGGCCTTCGACTACATTATAGTTGGTGATCCCTTCTCTGAGTTGCCCTTTCCACAGAATGTGAGGTCAGTCTCCAAGCCATGGAGTCAACCTCCTGGTACTTATTTCTACGATTCTTGGGTGTTAGTCTCCCACTCTGTTATTCTATATGCCATAGATGAGTGCAATCTTTCTATGTCTGTCTCTCTCTTTCTGACTCATTTCACTTAGCATGAAACTTTTCATGCCGATCCACTTAAATACAAAACTCATGACCTCCTTTTTTCTAACAGCTGCATAGTATTCCATTGTATAGACGTACCAAAGTTTCCTCAACTAGTCATCCATTCTAGGGCATTCGGGTTTTTTCCAGATTCTGGCTATTGTAAACAGTGCTGCAATGAACATACATGTGCAGATGTCGTTTTGATTATACTTTTTTTGCATCTCTGGGATATATTCCCAGCAGTGGTATTGCTGGGTCAAATGGGAGCTCAACCTCTAGTTTTTTGAGAATCGTCCATATTGTTTTCCAGAAGGGCTGAACCAGTCGGCATTCCCACCAGCAGTGTAGAAGGGTCCCTTTCTCCCCACATCCTCTCCAACAGTGGTTGCTTTTGTTCTTTTGGATGTGTGCTAGTCTCTGTGGTGTGAGATGGTATCTCGTGGTTGTTTTGATCTGCATCTCTCTGATGATTAGTGATGTAGAGCACTTTTTCATGTGCCTTTTGGCCATTCGTATTTCTTCCTTGGCAAAGTTTCTGTTCATTTCTTCGCCCCATTTTATAATGGGGTTTGATGTTTTCTTCTTGTAGAGTTCAACCAGTGCTTTATATACCATTGATATTAACCCCTTATCTGATGGGTATTGTGTAAATATCCTTTCCCATTCTGTGGATAGTCTTTGTATTCTGGTCACTGTATCTTTTGCGGTGCAGAAGCTTTTTAGTTTAATGTAGTCCCATTTGTTGATCTCTGTTTTTACTAGATTGCTTAGTTCCCTGTCACCTTTGAAGATACCTTTATCTTCAATATCGTGGAGGGTTTTGCCAACCTTGTCTTCAATGTACCTCATGGTTTGTGGTCGAATGTTGAGGTCTTTAATCCATTTTGATCTGACTTTTGTGCATGGTGTCAGGTCAAGGTCTAAGCCCATTTTTTTTCATGTAGTTGTCCAGTTGTGCCAGCACCATTTGTTGAAGAGACTTTCCTTGCTCCTTCACATCTCTTGCTCCCTTATCAAAGATTAGATGATCATACATTTGGGGTTGTGTGTAGGGATATTTCACCCTGTTCCATTGGTCTACTGCTCTGCCTTTGTTCCAGTACCATGCTGTCTTAATTGTTACTGCTTTGTAGTAAAGTTTGAGATTGGGGAGTTATCTTCCTTTTGTAAGAAGATTACAAAATTACTACACTTTAACAGTGAGGAACATGTTTCCTCCCAATCCGCCGTCCATTTCTTCAATTGTTAAATTTCAATATTCATACTATGTAAATAAAAATTAACATTTTCCCCCATAGCAAGCATCTTTATATAATAGAATCAATCCTAATGCATTTTACCTTTAGTTTCTTTTGACTTTAGTTGCAGGTTACATATCCGTAATAGGAATACCAATATGCAACCTGCAACCTAATTACTTTTGCATCCTTACTATGATAATTTCTTAGTTACAGATGTATTGAGCTATTTGGATTTGCCCACATAAGTAAAATGTCACTATGAACAAAGACAGTTGTATTGTTTCCAATCTCCTTACCTTTTATTTTCTTTTTTATCTCTTGCTTGTTTTTTTTTTTTTCAGAATTAGGGGTGGTGATTTTTGAAGTAGTGGTGTTATACATTATCTAGGACTTTTAATGAGATGTAAGTAGTAGTGTTAAGAAAGGATATCCTTACTTGCTTATAGTCTTAGTCTTATAGAGGAAAACATCCAGTTTCACTTCCTTAAACTGATGTTTGCTTTGTAAAAAATATTTATTGTTTTGTTGTTGTTATTGTTGTAAACACCAGATTTACAAAACTATTAATGACAGGGTTTCACACAGACACTCTTATAATTCTACATCCACTACAGGAATGTCTGTTTCTCTTTGCCAACCTGTCAAGGACCCTCCCCTTTACCCTACTACACTCTAAGTAAGATCAGTTTTGTAGATGTACTGTCCAGATCTGATAACATTGGTGGTCATTTTTTTCTCCTTTACTATGTTTCTTTGCAGAGTCCTATGCCTATCTGTCTTCACCGGGGCCCCTCTGAAGGGGACTGGTTGAATTTCCCTCCCCACCCTGAGCAGAGCCTCGGCAGCCAAAGATCTCCGGAACTCAGCCACAGCCATGCTCAAGGCCACTCTCCACGTGCTTGCACGACCCTCACACATGAAGGAACAGACAGAAGAACCCATGTGTGCGGGACCTGGGGCTGAGCTCTCCAAGCCTGCTCGGATTGGGACTGGGCCTCCTCCACGCAGAACCCCCTTTTTCCAGTAGCTAGGCAGTCACACCTACAAACTACCCCCGGTGCCATGTTATCCCATCAACAGCCAACATCCAGAGACTATAAAACAAAGTCCTGGAAGCAACCTCTTATAGTCTAGTTCTCCCTCTCAGAGAATCTGGCAAGTTACCAAGAGCATCCTGCCCGCACGGCAGAGCCTGGCAAGCTCTCCATGGCATATTTGGTATGCCGAAAACAGTAGCAATGACGGGTCTCATTCCCCTGATCCCTCCAATGCGGCACCATTGGGAAGGACGAGTAAAGAGAGACTGCTAAAATCTCAGGGCTAGGATAAATGGAGACATTACTGGCTCCCGCTTAAGCAAATCCATGAACAACAGGATGACAGTGATTCAGTGATACAGTGATACTATGTTTCTTTATATCTCTAAAAGGAGATCACTCTGTACCTGTCCTTCTGATTGCCTTCTCTCACCATGATACCCTTTAATTGCATCCACATAACAAGAAACTACATGACTTAATTTTTTACTTCAAATTGTTTTTATCAAGTTGAAGAAGTTCCAAATTTGTTACAAATTTGCTGGGACTTTTGATGATAAACTGATATTGTCAAAATTTTTCCTGCATAAATTGTTATACGTTTGCAAGGTTTCATTATTAGAATGTTGATATGGCAGTTACATTATTTGAAAACTGCAGAACAAGTTTATATACCTGTATAATTTAGTTGACCATGGGTTATAATATGTTGATAATTTGTTGGGTAACAATTTGATAATATTTTGTTAAGAAATTTTATTTCTATGTTCACTAGAGATATTGGAGTATAATTTCCATTTGCAGTAATTTCTTAATCCGATTTTAATATCAGGGTAACTTTGTAGCATTTTAGCACTGTAGCACTGTCGTCCCGTTGTTCATCAATTTGCTCGAGTGGGCACCAGTACTATCTCCATTGTGAGACTTGTTACTGTTTTTGCCATATCGAATACGCCATGGGCAGCTTGTCAGGCTCTACACCCTACCTGCTGTACTATCACTTCAGCCCAGGGTAACTCTAATCATATAAAATAAATTAGGGAAAAAATAAAGATAAAATTTTTAAAATAAGGGGCTGGAGTGATAGCACAGCAGTTGGGCGTTTGCCTTTCACGCGGCCAACCCGAGTTCGATTCCTCCACCCCTCTCAGAGAGCCTGGCAAGCTACCAAGAGTATATTGAGCCTGCATGGCAGAGCATGGCAAGCTACCCATGGCATATTGGATATGCCAAAAACAGTAACAATAAGTCTCTCAATGAGAGACATTACTGGTGCCTGCTCGAACAAATCGATGAGCAACAGGATGACAGTGAGACAGTGAGTGTCCCTTTCCTTTCTATTTTCTGGAAGAGATTACAGAGAGTCAGTGTCATTTTTTCTGATAAATGTATATCATGCTATAAACTTGTCTTATAACTTTTGCCACTGCATCAAATCTTACCCACCACTTTTCTGCAATTATCAGACAAACAGTACAGCAGTTGAATGCAAAGCCTCGAGTATGTTGTGCTACTTGATTCCTGTGGTATAGGGGATCATCCAGGCCATGCCAGCAGTGCTCTGGCTCCAAGGCCACACATATTTAGGCATAATGTCATGCAGGGGATTAAAACAGTGCCAGCTGCATGCAAGGCATGTATTTTAATTTTTGTACTATCTTTCTGGTCTCTACCAAATTTGTTTGTTTGCTTTGTTTTGGAGGTATCCCTGACAGAGCTCAGGGCTTATTTTTTCTCTGCATTCAGCTCAGGGCATCGTGTGGGGTTCTAGAGATCAAATTCAGGTAGATGATGCGCAAGGCAAGTACCTTACCCACTACCTTTCCTCTCTGACCCACCTACATAAAATTGTTTTTACCCCAAAACAAATCTCCAGATTTATGGTCACCTAATTTTTGACAAAGGAGTTAAGTACAAGAAATGGAGTAAAGCTAGCCTCTTCAATAGTGTTGGAGAAACTGGATAACCACCTGTGAAGAAATGAAGCTGAATTAATATCTCATACTTTACACAAAAGTCAATTCAAAGTGGATCACAAAGGCTCTGTGATAGGACCAGAATACATATTACACACTGAGAAAATATAGGCAGAGTGCTCCAATATTTGGACGTCAAAAGTGTTTTGGATATATGATTCCATTGGTAAAGGCAGGAGAATAAATATTAAAAAGGATTATATAAAATTAAATAGTTTCTCCTTTGAAAAAGTAAGACATGCTAAAACTAAAAGACACCCAACTGAATGGGAGAAAATATTTGGATTCAACATATCATATAATTTTGGTAACTAAGATATTTAAAGTACACACAAAAAACAACAACCAATAACACAAAGCCCAAAGTTATCAAAAGATGGGGACAGAAGTTAATATACATTTCTCTGAAGAAAACAGATTAATGGCTAATAGATACATGAGAAGTGCTCATCAATATTTAGTCTCACAGAAATTCAAGTAAATATCATAATGAGGTTATCATTTTACACCAGTAAGAATGGCACATATCAAAAAGAAAAACTGGGAAAAATCTATGTTGACAGGGATGTGCTGAAAAAGGAACACTCAGATACTGCTGGTGGGAGCTATTTTCTTGCTCAAACCCTATCACAAACAGCATGGGTATTTCTCAGAAAAGTAAGAAATGATCTTCCATATGACCCAGCGATCCCTCTCCTGGGTATCTATCCCCAGAAAGAAATAGCACTTATTCAAAAGGACTCATATACACCATTATTCATTGCAGTATTTAGCACAGTAGCTAGGCAAGTGTGTGGATTATGAAGGTGTGTATATATACACAATGGAATACTATACAGCTTCAAGGAACAATGAAATCATGCAATTCATTGCAAGTTAGAACTGGGGGCTATTGTGTTAAATGAATCATCGTAAAAAGGACAAATTATGGTATGTAGAATGACATTACAAGATCTTAAAAGTGAGAGGTACATAGATCACCTTAGACCCTAGAGTATCAGTAAAGTAAGAATTGAACTGCCCATAAATGTGGCACCTTAAAGGAACAGAAAAGCTCTCGAATTCTAGATTCAAGGTGGTAGGAAATAAGATCAAGACATTTTGTCTTTATAAAAACAAATAAATCTTGCACACAATCAGGTTAAGAACATGACCTTCCCAAATAACTCTTACAGCCTCATGTACTATGAGATGTTTAAAAGAGTAAAATCTAGGATCATAAAGCAAATATATAATGAGGACTTAGAAAATATGTCCAGGAACAATATTTAGGAATGATTATAGTACATGGGAGAAACGTATGTCATGAGGCAGAATTTCTGTTCAGAGATCATAGACTATTATGTGCCTTTTAGTTCTTTTCTTTTTGTGGATGGGAAATTTTGTTGTGGGTTTCGAAACTGTTCCTCTATTGTACTACAAAGGAAAGAAATATTGGTAATTTTCATTAATAAGTCCCTAAGATCCCATAGTGCCTAGCATGCCCTTTGTTGCTATCCCATCTGCAATTAGAGGTCAATACTTAGAATGACCTTAAGAATCAAGTGTTGGGGCTGGAGTGATAGCACAGTGGGTAGGGCATTTGCCTTGCATGCGGCCAACCCGGGTTCAAATACCAGCATCCCATATGGTCCCCTGAGCACCGCCAGGGGTGATTCCTGAGTGCATGAGCCAGGACTGACCCCTGTGCATTGCTGGGTGTGACCCAAAAAGCAAAAAAAAAAAAATCAAGTGCTAAAGCATAATGCCCCAAATTAGAGAGCGATTAAGAAGGACTGCACCTGCTAGCCAGAGGGTAGAAGGGGGTGGGGGTGGGGGGGTGAAACACTGGGAACAATGGTGGAAAATGTGCACTGGTAGAGGGGTGCTCAAACACTATTTGACTGAAACACAATCATAAAAGTTTGTAACTGTATCTCACGGTGATCCAATAAAACTTCTTTTAAAAAAAAAAGTCAAATGCTGGAAGTCACATAAACCCATCATTAGATCAGGTCCCTGAATGTGGAGCAAATGACAACATGGAGCAAATCCTTTTTCCGATCCACATAGCATGATTATATCAGAGATAAATAAATAGTTAATGTGTTAGGCTGCCAAGATGATGTGTAGCTGTTTGGCATCCAGAGTTAATTACTCTGAGTAATACACTGAGTAGTTAGCTCAAGCCACACAGTAACTCCAAGTTACCAGGCCCAAGCCCAAGACTCTTGACTGCAATCCTGTAAGTTTTCTCCTCTTGGATTGTGCCTCACGGTGAATCTAAAACCACAGGTTATTCCTCCAAGTCCCACCTTTATTTACAAGAATAATGACATGGTGCTGTTGTTTTTCAGCTGACCTATTTGTCTAGGTTAGCAAGCATGATGGAGGCATCGTCTGCTGACCCGATTTCTCCCCCTCTCCTGTGTTGAAGGATTTTATGAAGGACTGTAACTACACAATCACCCTCCTCCTTTATGAGCTCAGACAACATTTCCCCCCTTTTATTACATTTACTGTCCTTGCTTGCCAAGGCGCTTTTATGACTGTGGGAACGATTGCCTCACTCTTGAGGAACTCAGGAATATCCCTCAGTGCTTCATATAACTTGTCACAATATTTTTAACAGCAATTCTTCTTGTGTTTTTCTGTGAGAGCCTCTCACCAGCATCTCCCCTGACGATGCTTTGAGGGACTGGAGAGCCCTGACAGCAGGAATCATCCTTCTTCTCACCACAGCAGCTATTTCCCAGGGCTGTACCTACAGCCACCTTCTCTACTTTATTTTTTCAAAACCCACCAACCAAGGTCTCCTCAGGAATTCATGGGTTTGAGGTTAGAGTTCAAAGACTTGGGGTTTTCTTTACATGGGTTGAGAAATAAACTGAGAGGTTTAGAAATGCAAAGGCAAATGTTCAACTTTATCAAAAGATTCATAGTAGCAGTGATATTAATAGCAGCCATTTGGCACTGGAGAGATAGTGCAGCTGGTAGGGACCTTGCTTTGCACATAGCCAACAAGGGTTCAATGCCCGGCTTCGGATATGGTCTCCCAAGTACCATTAAGGATCCTTAAGCACAGAGCCAGGCATAAGCTCTGAGCATTGAGGGTGTGATAAAAGAAAATGACTGCCATTTGTCCATAAAGCACTTTAATATGCAATGAAGTTTTTATTTGGAAAAGTAGTTTGAACAAAAGCCTTAATTTTATACAAGATCCTCCAAACTGTGGTCTTCTGCCATGATCACCCCTACTTAATTTTTCACATTTTTATTTTCCATTTTTATTTAAATGCCTTTGTCTTGCCTTTGTTGTCCCATAATATCTAAGATATGCAATTTGCAACATTTTTTTAAATTTGAAACAAAAATATGTGTTCATAAACAAATCACGTATACTTTGATCAGTGTCTGGCGTAAAGCAAATAATCAATACTGATTGGTTTACACTTACTGAATGACAGCATCTATGCCAGTTTGTAATACAAAGGTAAGCAATGCACATGGAACATCTAAGTTCAGTGACTCCATAGGGGTAATAGACACACAGCTGAAACATGAGGAAGATAACATCCTTGATCAATAATGTTCATAGGAACAATATGGCCCAGAGGCTAGGAAGGTGGAGGGAAAGTAGGTGATCAAGAAACCTCTTGAAGGGAAGACATGAGCTGAAACCAAAAGAGAAACTGGGAACCACAAAAGATCTAGGTGAAGAAAAGTTCAGGCAGAGGGAGCAGCTGAATGGTTGATGTGTTTAAGGAACAAGGACAATGCTTCCAGATAGGAAAGAGCAGAGGACAGAGCATCGGAAGAGGAGGCTGGACAGAAAACTGGGGACAGGGTCAGGATGGACACCTTGGAATCATTAAATGAAGCAAGGGAAACTATCGGTGAGTTTAAATAGGAAGTTATATGACTTGTGTGATATTTTAAGGAATATCTTTTCAGACCAATGGATAAAAAATGGATAACACTGATGAGCAGCTCTGAGTTATTAGGAAGGATCTTGCTTAAGCCAATAAAGACAAAAGGCAAAAGTGAGACAACATACCTGAGCTGTGATTTGGGAGTAAGGATGAAAGAAGCACAGTCTCTTGCTGGAATAGGGTTGATCCACTCCTTAAACTCCTAAATGCAAAATCACATATGCAAAGTGACTATGTATAAAAGTACTTTATATTGGTTGCCTAATTTCTGCATTAACTAATTTCTGCATATGAATGCTTTATCCTACAGTCTAGATACTAGAAAGTTGAATATACTATTTCCATTTCGACACCTGGGAAACTCAATGACAGAAATATAAAGAGATCTAGTCAAGGTCTCAAAACCAGGAATAGGATGTAAATCTACTTCTACTTCATAGCATATCTGTTACACTGAACTCTATTCATTCACATGATCCTTGGGGAGGTGGGAATGCCTAGGGGTTTATCTCCCATCTAAAATTATGAATAATAATCCCACCGACATTTCCTGGACACTTACTTATCCTGGGTGCTGTGCCTAGAGACTGATGCACGTCAGCTCATTTAAGACTTTACATCCTAAGAAGTAGATGGTAAAACTCAAAGAGAATCAGCTCAAATTAAAGCCATATAGAATGCTTGCAAGAATATGTAAATACCCAGCCAGGTTTTATTTCTTTTTTTGCAGGGAGCACACCTTGCTGTGCTCAAGGCTTATTCCTGGTTCTGTGCTCAGGAGTCATTCATGGGAGTGCTCAGTATACCATATTTGCTTCAGGGGATCAAACCTGGGTCAACCTTGTGCAAGACAATTACCACCCTACCCACTATTTAATATCTCCAGTTCCTTGAGCTAGGTTAACTCTAACCTGCTGGGTGCTTCACCATTATGGTTCTCTGTGGCTGGTAATGCACGATGAAACTTTTCACTGTTCTTGAAAATTCACAGCACCTTTACTATTTGGGCTATGGAAACCCAATGGCCAGGATTAGACATGACTGAACATCCCAGAGACATAAGGTGAGCTAGCAATGGGGACATAATATCTGCTGAGACTCTTTCCAGCCCTGCTTCCTTGTTTTGTAGAGGGGAAGCAGCAATAAAATCCAGCATTCAGGGACTGGAGCAATAGCACAGCGGGTGGAGTGTTTGCCGTGTACCTAGCCGACCCGGGTTCAATTCCCGGCATCCCATATGGTCCCCTGAGCACCACCAGGAGTAATTCCTGAGTGAAATCCAGGAGTAACCCCTGTGCATCTCCAGGTGTGACACAAAAAAGCGAAAAAAAAAAGAAAGCCAGCATTCACTCATGGGGTTGGCTTCCCATAAGTACATCAAAGCACCTGAAAAATATCTCAGACAGATCTGTGCAGACTGACACTGGAGAACCACCTCAGAATGATATTGAAAACATTGCCAATAAAAGTGATAAACCACTTTTGTCAGTGACCCAAGACTAAAACTTTTCTTCTTCTTTTCCTAGAACGACATCCCCTTCATCTGTCTTATATTGTAATCAGATACAACCTTGATAGAATGAAAGCAGAGGTCACACTGAACAAACTGGCACTTTACGTGCTCAGAAAATGGCTCCTTTGTAAAAGGGAAATTATAGCATTTCTATAGAGGGATTTTTCTTAAAAGGACAGGCTGCTTTGTTCAAATGGTGCTGATTTCAGCACTCTGAGAAGAGGACCCTTTTTAGACTGTTGACCTGCTGCAGTGTGCGGGGTTCCTTTTGTTTGTAGAAACTCGCTTACATTACGAGGAGGGTATTAAAATAAACATTAAAAAAACCATTTCTGGGAGATGTTTGACTTGCCAGAGACTATCAGACAAGATGTGAAATACTCCACTTCATTTTGCTTATGCGGTGTCATTTGTGAATACTATGTAAAGTACTGTTTAAGGAGTCTATGGTGCCTGAGTTAGACTTTCTGTCCATATATATTCAGGTTAGTTCTCTTGAGAACAAAGGTGACATTTTTAAGCCCTGGGACTCCTAATCACAGTATGAGAGTAGATTTCAAAAGTAAAATACTAACAAATTCTTGAGTTGAGGTGATACATTGGGAAAAAGGAAATAGAATTCGGGTCCAAAGCACAATCAACTGTAGTCAGCCCAGAGTTTTGTAAATCATATTGCAGAGTGTGAAAGTATGAAATGTGTTTGAGCTAAAAAAAAAAAAGCGAGGTTTCATGTGAATTGTAATGCCAGGCATGTCATGTCTCAACAAGTAATGTTATCAAAAATTAAGCAAAGTGTTTCATTTTCCTGGTGTCAATTTTAACACTTAACAATATTTTTGGCATTGTAATTACTGTTTTCATTTCACTAGGCCTTCTGTGAGTAGGACTATTTTGTTTTCAATCCTAATAATTGCGTATACTTTTTATGAGCAGATGTATTGCTTCATTAAAAATAATTGTTTATAGCTAATAATAAAAGTTTCCATCAGACCTACAATACTCCATGTTTGTGTTTTGAGAGTTTGTTTATCATCTCCATAATACGTCATGAATGAAATCAGTTTGTCACTTCTCATGAAATAGTTAACTTGTAGAGGCCACTAATAATCTCTTTTAGGGACTTTAAAAGCAATTTCTGTGTGATATTTTAAAATTTTCTTCATGAGGTATAATACTTTGAAACCTAAATATTAACTAGAAGGGCATACATTCCCCTTAACTTCATTTTTTATTGCATCATTTCCCCCAAAATATGGTATAGATTTTAGTAACAGGAAAAAAATCCCAAGTGTTGTTTGCTATAGAAAAGGAGGAAAGAGCCATCATAAAGCTAGTAAGATGAGACGTAGTGGGAGATACCTACCTTCTACCAAGAGAAAGATGAGCCAGTAAGCCTTGCTTTGCATAACCCATAACCTTTCACTAGGAAAAGTCCCTGGATTAGGTTATGTAATTAAACCAAGTCTAGACTAATAGACAAAAAGCCTAGTCTTGTCTAATCGACATCTCCTCCTCAGGGTTGCGGGGAGGATGGAATGAGGTCTATTGCAGAACCACCAAGTCACTTATGGTTCTCAGGGTTGCGGGGAGGATGGAATGAGGTCTATTGCAGAACCACCAAGTCACTTATGGTTCTCAGGGTTGTGGGGAGGATGGAATGAGGTCTATTGCAGAACCACCAAGTCACTTATGGTTCTCAGGGTTGCGGGGAGGATGGAATGAGGTCTATTGCAGAACCACCAAGTCACTTATGGTTCTCAGGGTTGCGGGGAGGATGGAATGAGGTCTATTGCAGAACCACCAAGTCACTTATGTACAGTCAGTGGCAGTCCTCTACCCAACCTCCATCTACACCTACACTGGGCTGGGAGCACAGAAGAGAGAAATGCTTACCCATTGCCAAGCAGCACATGGCTGCCCTCTTGCCTCTTTGAATGTCACAATAGCAACAGAAAATGTTAGAACACCTATGTAGCACTGCACTGCAGTCCCATTGTTCATCGATTTGCTCGAGCGGGCACCAGTCACGTCTCCATTGTGAGACTTGTTGTTACTGTTTTTGGCATATCCAATATGCCCTGGGTAGCTTGCCAGGCTCTGCCTTACGAGCAGGATACTCTCGGTAGCTTGCCGGGCTCTCCAAGAGGGGCGGAGGAATCGAACTCCAGTCAGCCACATGCAAGGTAAACACCCTACCGCTGTGCTATTGCTCCAGTGATACACTGTGTGTATATATGTATTTATATATAAAAATGTGTATATAAGCATCTGTACACATAAATTCAATGTAAAATATTTTTATTCATTCCTACGATTTAAATAGTCCACTAATATATCCCCCCAAAGAAATCCAAATCTGAGTACAAGAGGCCAAAGAGACAGCTCATGACAAATAAAATAAAATATAGTAAACTGTAGCACTGTCATTCCATTGTTCATCAATTTGCTGGAGCGGGCAACAGTAACATCTCCATTATGAGACTTATTGTTACTGTTTTTGGCATATTGAATATGCCATGGGTAGCTTGCCAGGCTCTGCCGTGAGTGCGTGATACTCTCGGTAGCTTGCCGGGCTCTCCAAGAGAGACGAAGGAATCGAACCCAGGTCAGCTGCATGCAAGGCAAATGCCCTACCTACTGTGCTATCACTCCAGCTCCTCTAAAAGTATTTTAAATAAAATTTTAAGAGTTAAAATAAAATATTTAAAAAAACGTTTTTGAAGACTTCTTTGGTTGAGACAATGAGTAACTCAAGCTTGGTCCTAGCCCAAGACTGTTAATCGGACTCAACATTCAATAAAGATGGGTGAAAGGTCAGCACTGGTATTGGGCATGGGCAGAAACAGTCAGCTAGGTCCTACTGGGCAATCGTCTAGACACGGGGAATAACTCCATTGTAACAAAAGAAAATGGAGTCCTACTGGACTGGCCCTTTCAGTTTGGCCCATTCTCTTCTGGACAGAAGGCAGTTTCCAGGTTCAACTCCCTTTTCATCTGATCATGTGCAGAAAAAAAAGTTCTGCCTTTACAAAACTTCTGTTCCTTCCTGAAACTTGGCCTATTAGATCAGAGCAGTGATTGTACATCTTATGCTGTAGCAACATAACCCATCTTTCAAGTCAGATATTGTGTGGAAACCCAATATAAAGACTGACACTTGATATGTTTATGTTGAAGTAGAAGAAAGGCTGAGACACTCCATAGCCTTCCCTTCAGTTTGGTCCACAGCATCACTTGCTCTGCAGGGTTCAACTTGAAAATTTGAGGAGCAAATTCCTTGAACACTGAGTTTTCTGCCACTTCACCATTTCTTTAATATGCGTTTCTCCTTCCAGAATGAACCCTGAGCTGCCTACTTCTATATCCCCAGCTATCTACCTGCTGATAAGAGCCACACATTCCTCAAAAATTACCCTCAAGCTCAATGACATATGAGGAAGCTACCGGTCTCACCACTAGCCTGCCTCACTATCTGATCCTTTTGCCAGCTTCTTTTTCCTGCTACCTAACACCTGACATTCCTCTCCCTGGATATTGTTTTAATTGTGGAGTTCCCTTGAGTCTCACTTTCAACTTTATGCAGACACTCACTCATGTTGTAGGTCTGGGGTAATCACACCCCACTCCCATGGAAAATAGTCTAAATCTAGTTCATAGTCTTCTTTCAGGTGTCGAACACCCCTAAATGCCTCCTGTGTCCTATGTCAATTCGAATCTATTACTTTCTAAAATCCTTCTGAACCCCAAGTTCTATCTTGATTCCTGGGTTCCTAACCATAAAAACTCCAGCTCTCAATTCTTGCTTGTTGTTGTGCAATATAGTCTGCACAACTGTGACCTTAATTCCTCTCTAGTTTTCTCAGCTTCTACACTGAAATCAGCCTTTGAAAGTGTCAGTTCACCCCTTCCAATTTCAGCTGTGACAGCGGCAGGTGAAGCTCTCACTTGGTTCTTCTGATTATGTCAAGAAGAAAACATGAGAATTGAAAGAAAAAGAAAATACAAGGACTGCTTTAAATGTGGTTTTTGAAATATGACTTTTGTTCATTCTATTTCCTCAAAGATTAATGGAAACTATGAACAGGACAAACTGCTAGGTAAAAACTACAATATGAGTAGCCTTTATTCTGTGCTAGAGTTCTTCCAGCCAATGTGTTTGAGCATCTTTATAGTACTAAAGCTAGCAAGCAACATCATTGTCCCCCAAAACATTCCTTCCCAAGTTAATTTAGTGGACTCTGCCATGGCATCACTGTATCACTGTTTTCCCGTTGCTCATCGATTTGCTTCAGCAGGCCCCAGTAACGTGTCCATTTGTCCTTGTCATGTTCAGGGTCAGGGAATGAGGCCCATTATTGTTCCTGTTTTTGGCATATCAAATACACCACGGGTAGCTTGCCAGGCTCTGCCATGAGAGATTCTGCATCACTCTCTTCCAGGAGCTTTGTTTTATAGTCTCTGGATCTTGGCCTTAGATGAGATTACATGGCACCGGGGCAGTTTGTGGACTCTAGTAACACAAATAAGTTGTTTTTTTCTTCTTTTTGGGTCACACCCGATGATGTACAGGGGTTACTCCTGGCTCTGCACTCAGGAATTACCCCTGGCGGTGTTCAGGGGACCATATGGGATGCTGGGAATCAAACACGGGTCGGCTGTGTGCAAGGCAAATGCCCTACCCGCTGTGCTATTGCTCAAGCCTAAAGTTAATAATTTCTAATGCAGTTTGAGATCACTAATTTCTAAGAACTCTAAAATTTTCTATTAAGTTGATATTCCATACACTAACCTTTCTTCCTAAGGAAGAAAGATTTTTGTATAAAGTATCTTAAAATAGGCCAGAATGATAGTACAGTGGGTTGGCACTTGCCTTACATGCAGCCAACACAGGTTTGATCTCTGGCATCCCATATGGTCACCTGAGCCCACCAGGAGTGATCCCTGAGTGCAGAGTCAGGAGTAACCCCATGAGCACCACAGTGTGTGGGTCCCCCCAAAATAAAATATCTTCAGGCATTGATTGCTTATAATTTCTGGTTATATAAAACCTAATTCCTTATCTGTTTACTTACAAGTTTTAAGACAGTCATTTCTAATACCATTTTGCTTCCTGAAAAGAATGATGGCTACTAGTGTTAAATATGTTACATTGAAAAGTACTTGATTTTCCATACTAAAACAATTATCTAATTAATGATAGTTGATTTATACTATGTTGTGTTTTTCTTTTAGTTTGATATATAATATAAATAGTTATTTTGGAGTTCACTTATCTTTTTTTCTAGTGCTGCTAATATGTATATAATTTATGCAATGTTATTATGAATCATTAAAATATGAAAAGAGTATCTGTGAAGGTGGGATTTGAGGATTCTTCTTTGTTTATTTTTGGGCCTCTCTCTGCAATGCTCAGGGATTAGTCCTGGCTCTGCACTCAGAAATCACTCTTGATGGGCTCGGGAAACTTTATGGGGTGCTGGGGATTGAATCCAGGTGAGCCATATGCAAGGCAAGTACCCTATGTGCCGTAATATCTTTCAGACCCAGTGGTATTTGGGAATTCTACTGAGTGAAACCATTTCTTGTTTTAGTCAGAATTTTTGTTTTTGTTTTTTTCAGTTTGCTAATAAAATGTTCATTTCTACTTTTCCTTTATATTACAAATTTAAACATGTTGGTTTCCACGGCAGAGCCTGGCAAGCTACCTGTGGCATACTCAATATGCCAAAAACAGTAAAAATGAAACGACAGTCCTCATTCCCCTTATCCTGAAAGAGCCCCCAATATGCCACCAGGCTACACTAGCACACGACAGGGATGAGTAGAGACGTTACTGGCGCCTGCTTGAGCAAATCGATGAACAACGGGATGACAGTGATACAGTGACAGTAACACAAATGTAAATTCAAACTTTTGGGCCTTTGGACTTAGTGGTTTTTGTTTTGTTTTGTTGTTGTTCTTGTTGTTGTTTTTGGCTTTGTTTTGGGGGCCACACCCAAGGATGTTCAGGGGTTACTCCTGACTCTGTACTCAGGAATTACCTGTGGCGATGCCCAGGGAACCATATAGGATGCCAGGGTTCAAACCCTGGTCAGCAGCATGGATGGCAAATACCTTACCCACTGTACTCTCCCTGGCCCCATTTGGCCTTAGATTTTTGATTTTGAATACCTAACCTCCTTTCTCTGAGCCTGAGTTTTACATGTACAACGGGGATGATAACACTTCACTTCTCACAGGATAGATTTTAGGATATTTTAGGATTACAGAACATTGGTACAGCACAATTCAGAACACTGTCAATGAAAGTGGACACTTCCATTAATTCAGAAATGCTCACCATCCTTATACATTACACACTGTTAACCAAATGACAAGGGTAAAAATCCAAGTGAATTACGTGCAAAGAAAAAAAAGAAATATTTTTCTAAGTCATACAGAGCTCAATTTATTCATTTAACAATTAATTTCTGAATTGTACATGTTTATCAGAACTGTGTCAGATGCTGGGACTATAAAAATAGACAAGTAGATCCCCTCCTTACTGAGCTTCACGCAATAAGAGAAGAACTTATAATAAACAAATAAAGAAAAGAGAGAGATAATGGGAGTTAGAGAGAGAGGAAGAGAGAGAGAGAAGAAAAGTGTCTTCCATAGAGGCTGTGGTGGAGGGAGAGAAACTGAGGGCCTTGATTGTTGGATATGTACAGTGGTGAAGGGACGAATGTTGGAACATTATCACTGTCACTGTCATCCTGTTGCTCATCGATTTGCTCGAGCAGGCACTGGTAATGTCTCCATTGTGAGACTTGTTACTGTTTTTGCCCTATCGAATACACCATGGATAGTTTGCCAGGCTCTGCCGTGCGGGCGAGATACTCTGGATAGCTTGCCCGGCTCTCCATGAGGGGCGGAGGAATTGAACCCAGGTTGGAATATTATATGACAAATGAAATCATGAACAATTTTGTCATTATGTATCTCTGTGATTCAATTAAAAATACATATGTATAGGTATATATACTTATATAGAGAGATAGCCTTGACTGATTGCTTTTATTAAAAATACAAAATAAACAAGAAACAAATAAACTCGTTAGGTTGAATGTCTTTAAGTAGATACAGCAGGCGCAGTTTTCCACATTTCACATACGTTGCCATCTACAAGTGTGTGTACCCATGTACAGATAAGGTGCTTGTACACACATGAATACTTACATACTAACTCTCACACATATAAAATTTTGGTGCCTTCATTCTATGACCTATTTATTCCAAGAAGCCCATTTCCTTTTAGAGGATTCTGAAGAGTCTTTATTGAGCTTTTGATATTTGGAAGTCACTCCGAATATAATGAGACTAGGATAGTAAGCCAGCAAAGTTTCCATCCAAGAAGAAGAAAGGTAAGAAGGAAGGGGCGTTGAAGGAGGTGGAGGAAGAGGAGGTCTGAAAGTTCTCCTCCAGGGTAGAAAGGCTACCACAAGTCTCTGAAAATATCCTCTTCATTCACAGACCCTTACATCTCGGAGACAAGATGAGCAGAGCAAGAGAACCCTCAGTAGGTGATAATAGCAATTACATGGCCCTATCATGCCTCTCTATAGTGCTCAAAGCAAAGCAAATATGTGGAGTAATAGCAGCAAAGAGAAACTTTCAGATCATCCTTGGATGGGGTTTTTCATGCTTCATCTTTAGGTGACCCAGAAATTTCCACAAATAGAAATGAAGGTAAATGAAGGAACTGATCACAAAGGTCATGGAATAATTAAAGATCACAGAGAGCTAGAGATGCAGAGAATGACAAAGAACTGAAGCAACATAGCTAGAATCAATGGCAGGGACTTTAGAAATAGGACATATCTGACATGACAAAAAACTGGGTAGGATGAGCCAGATCTCTGAGAATACTAGAAAACACAAATTAGGGACTCAGTATTGCACTAAACTGGCCGCAGCATAGTGGAGACATCAGGACAGTGACATTCACAGTGACATCTTCTCCCAGTGCTGTGGAAGGCAAAATCAGCCCGAAGCACATGGACACAATCTGAGAAAAATAAATGGAGAGGAAAGGACATGAGGAGGTGTCGATATTTCTGAGAGGGAATTTAGACTCAGAAGTGATAAAATATTTTTCAAGAAGCTGAATTTTCCTGAAATGGGCTACATTAACTGCTTTTGATCAGAGGAGATTAAGTTTGCGTTCTCGCCAGCACTCACTGCCCATTGCTACCTCCTACAGCTTGAATGAGGAAGGTTTCCAGGCAAGATGAAATAACCTACACAGGAAAAATTTAACTATCAGTTTTGTGCTTCTATATCACAATCACACACACAATATCCCGTAAATCACCGATTTCTTGAGTGGGCTCAGTAACATCTCATTTCGTCCTTTCCCTGAGATCTTAGAAGTCTATCTCAACTCAGCACTCCTAACGATGTTGCACTGGGGGCTCTTCAGGGTCAGGGGAATGGGATCCAGCTTGTTACTGGATTTTGCATATGAATACACCATGGGGAGCTTGTAAGGCTGTCCCATGGGGGCAGGAAACTCTCAGAAGATTGCCAGTTTCTCCTAGAGGGAGAAGTAAGCTAAAGATATCACTTCTGAGAGCTTGCTTTAAGTCTCTCTCTGGATGTTGGCTGTTGATGGGATTACACATTCCTGGGTTCCTCTGCCGGTACCTTCATGCATGAGGCCTGTCCAAACGTGTAGAGAGGAGCCTCCAGCATGGCTGCAGCTAGGTTCCGGTGGTCTTCGGCCACCAGGAGCTCTGCTCGGGGTGGGAAGAGAAGCTGGAGCCCACCCCTTCCAAGGGGCCTCAGGGAAGACAGCCAGGCGTGTGGGCAAGAGACTCTCTGTACTTCTATACAGAAGTACCTCTGTACTTCTCTGTGCTTTTATAGTATATGAAAATTAAAATTCTACTATGTATACAATAGAAAAATTATATGTTAAGAGAAAAAAAACAGGAGATTTTCTATTCTGATTTTTTTTTTAATTTTGCTTTTTGGAGGACCACATTTCACAGTGCTAAGGGACTATTCCTGGCCCTGTGTTCAGGGATCACTCCCAGTGGTGCTCAGGGAACTGTATGTGTTTCTGGAGAGAGAATCTTGCACAGCCATGTTCAAGGTAAGCACGTTAGCCACTCTCTCTCCAGCAGAGTTTCTTACTTAGATCAGGGCCGTTCTAACTGAACTCTTCACATTTTAGCAATGACCTCCAGAAGAAAGAGTCAGACGTGCAAAAAGCTAAAAAAAAAGTGAATCAAATTCGTGACAAATAGAACATGCAAAATGCTAATGGAATGGAAATGAACTTGATATGAGCAGGAGGAGATGGGAGATGGGGATGGAAAAGTGAACACGGAGTATATCATAAAGAGCTTGTAGCTACAGTGACAAGTGGAAAGGCACTGAAGGACTTTCGGGAAGGCTATATTCCAATTCATTTGTTTTTAAAATGTCCTTTTAGTGATATGTGGATGATAGTGAAGTGAAACAATAGTGAATCAGAGGGCTGTCAAGAGGACATGGTTATACCCCAGGCATAAAAGTGTGTTGATGTTGATGAGAACAGTGTAGAAGAGACAGAAGATACACAGATGGCTTGCAAATGTTTTGGAAGTAAACTAATCCAAATTTGCTGATCACTAGTGGGTTAAATATGGAAAGGAGGGTAAGTAAAGAATATTCAATTACACCTAGATTTTGGGCTTGAACTTCTGGGTAAAATTTGCTGTCACTTATTGAGATTTTAAATCATTACCTCTCTACAATTAATAAG
Organism: Sorex araneus; assembly: GCF_027595985.1. Lineage (NCBI taxonomy): Eukaryota > Metazoa > Chordata > Mammalia > Eulipotyphla > Soricidae > Sorex > Sorex araneus. The sequence goes on along the minus strand of NC_073303.1, from coordinate 92,045,342 downwards.
TGGGTTCTGTCTCCCTTGAATATCATAACCATGTTAACCAATAGAATATGTCAGAAGTAACAATGATGTTGAAAGGTTTGTCAAAGAGGACCAGGACGAGTCACTGTTCTAAATTAGAACCCACTCCTGGGATCTTGGATTGTCACAGTTCCAGCAGTTAGGCTGCAAAACAAGTTACATGTAATTTTCATGGTGTCTTACAGCTATTTATTACACTCATGGATTCTGAAGGTCATAAATTCATTTCAGTCATGATGAAAAATGTTAGCAATATGCACCTCTGCCCAAGTGGAGAACCATGCTTTTCTGATCCAAAGATTCTCTTAGTCATCGGTCTGGTGGTAGGGACACTAACAGATGCATACTGGAACATAGGCATTCTTTAGAATTCTCTAACCATTTTCACATGCATTTTCCAACATGGAAGCTTCAAGGTAACCAAGATTGTACCCTTTATTCCAGTATTCTAAGCCCTCTGATGAGAAAATAAATCAGGTGGAAATGAATGTAACACCTTTAAACCTAGCTCTGTTGTTTTTTTCTTTTTGGGTCATACCTGGTGATGCACAGGGGTTACTCCTGGCTCGGCACTCAGGAATCAACCCTGGCCATGCTCAGGGGACCATATGGGATGCTGGGAATCGAACCCAGGTTGACCGCGTGCAAGGCAAACACCCTGCCTGCTGTGCTATTGCTCCAGCCCCTTAAACTTAACTCTGGAAGTGGCACAGCATCGCTTTTATTCATTCAAAGTTAGGCACTTAGGTCCATCTGTTATTCAAGAAGTTGGAAATAGACTTTACTTTTGGATAATTGCAGGATGTACATAGCTCTACTGTATAAGAAGTTTCACTACCTTAAGATCTCTACTTAGAAGAGACATACTTGAACCTAATATTCCATCTACTCCCATGGAGACACCAGAAATGAATGGAGCCTTCAGAACAACCTATTTACCAAACGAACATCATCAAGTGACCTCGTTTAAAGATACATGGAAGAAAAACATCAATCAAACTGAGTGTCCAAGTTCCTGAGCCACAAAACTATTAGATATAATTATTTAGGGCAGTAAGTGTTTTGGATGCCGTATGACACAGCAGTAGATAACTATAAAACTGGGAAAATTTATTTTTAAACCGGGGGGATTGTTGAGGAGAGAGATTCAAGAGAGTGCATGTATCTGTTAAACCTGTAGTTAGTGGGGCTGGAGCAAGAGCACAGCGGGTAGGGCATTTGCCTTGCACACGGCCGACCTGGGTTTGTTTCCCAGCATCCCATATGGTCCCCTGAGCACCGCCAGGGGTGATTCCTGAGTGCAGAACCAAGAGTAACCCCTGTGCATCGCCGGGTGTGACCCCAAATAGAAAAAAAAAACTGTAGTTAGTGTTATGAGCAGAGTGGTTAGGGAAGTGAGCCTGGAGCAAGAGCTGCCTGAAAGTGTTCAGGGTGCAGAGTCATTACCAACAAGCTGTTCCCAAGCAACTTCTAGTGGGGGAGAAGACTGACTTGCACAGTGAACAGAACATTCTGGGTCCAGTTCATTCATTTGTTCATTTGTTTATTCATTCATTCACAAGATGGTCATAGATAAGGCATTTAACCCTGGGAGGGTCACTCATTTTGGAAACGATGAGTTATTGTACAAGCATAGAGCAATATTTCAGGTACAAAGGCATTCATCAGAGAGCCCTTTTCCCTCTTGCTTCTAGGACTCAAGGAGCAGTGTGGGCACTGGAGAGAAAGCACAGCAGGTGTTTGCCGTGCATGTGGCCAACTCAGATTGCATCTGTAGAGCCACATAGGGTGGTCACTGAGAACCAAGAGTGCTCGCTGAGCACAAAATCAGTAGTCAAACCCTGATTACAACCAGATGTGGCCTAAAATAAATAAATAAATAAATAAATAAATAAATAAATAAGCAGCTATAAAGGAAGTTCCCCCTATGAAGGTGGAAACCCTCTGTAATCCCAGTGTTATCACAATAAGGAGAAAAGGTGACTATTTACATTATAAATATCTGGAATAATGTATTGAAAATATCCATGTCCTGAAATAAAATGCAATTTATAAATAAAATTTAATATACCTAGGTCCCAAAATCTTATCCTCTTTTATTCCATGAACAATCCAAAAACCCAACTTTGTTTTTGCCTTGAAATATACATAAATAAAATCCTTTTTTCTTATTCCTGATCATATTCATACCCTAACTTCTGTTGGGACATTTTTCTTGGGAATGGGGTATTCCAAGCAGTAATTAGGGCCATAGGGGCACAGAATATGGCCAGGAAATGTAGATCCCAACTAGGGGCCTCATAGGAACACTCCAACCTTTCCAGAAATCTCCCTGGCTTTCAGGGGCTATTCTTTCTCAGTTGGAATTGACAAATCCAAAAAGTTCTTCTCTTCCACCAGAGATTTTATTTAGGGATAAGAACAAGAACAAATGAGCACTGTGTTTCTTCCTCTTCTTCCCTTGCATGCTAGCAACACAAGAAAGAGAGGAGAGAAGAATACACTCATCTGGAAAGACTCCATTTGCAAAGCAGCAAATGGACATGCTGAGTCAAAACTAGGGTAAGTGATTTTCTTCCTATGTGGATGGAGGGTAGAAACCAAAGCAGCTGTTTTATAGGAATTAGCTCTGGCCTCTGGAGAGCAATATGCTGTTATCAATCTCCCTCACCCCAACACACATACACACAAACACATACACACATGCATGCACACATGTACATGTACACACTCTTTGCTTGCACCTCACTCTACAAGATTATTTATCTCAATGCAAAATAAGATAATATGGTTATGATTGCTGTTTTCTGGGGGATAAGTAGGACACCTTAAATGCATTTGTGGCCTTTGGGGAGAAGGAGAGATGCTTTTCCCTGAGGACCATGATGGACAGAGGGCTATGCTAATTGCCTGCTCTCCACTGAATTCTCTAGGTCCCTAAACACAGCCCGCTTCCTGGCACAAACATCACAGAGGTCTCAGGCTACTTTGAGGCTTTTTCAGAAGCTTGCAGACAACCCTCTGGAGCCTAGGTATGATGATTACTGAGTTTTGTCCTTGCTCCACAGGAATGGGTACATGCAGAGCCTTTCTTCTGGCAAAGAAATATAGGTGGTGATTACACAGCAGAGCACAGACGCTGCAGCAGGCTAACTTGAAGCCACAGGGTTCTGTTCAGTGTAGAACAGGCCGGATTTGAACCTCAGAGAGAGTGACTCACAAATGAGCTCACCCCTCGTGTGGTGCCATTCACCTCACTGATGGTGAGGGTTTTTTTTCCTTTTTTTTGAAGTTGGACAAATATATCTCTAGTGACCTGCAATGGAGGAAAGATACAGAGGCTTCAGTGCAGTGAAAAAGCACAAAGTTGAGAGTAACTCCTGTAGGTTTGGCAAAAGAGAGGGTAGCAAGGTCTAAGAATGGAGATGGTCCTTTGTTCTAAAGAGTCCGTAAGAGTCCTTGAACGTCCTACAACCACTGCTCACTGCACTCATCGCCAAGGCAAGGCTGGAAGGCAAACTTGAAAACAGCTAGTGCAAGACTTCGATTCAAGGACACAATTTCATCCAACCAGAGTCGTTTGGAATTTCTTTACCAAAGACACCGCTGTTTCCCCAATAATTCACCCTACATTTCCAAGACTAAGGAAATTTATCTTCATGAATGAGCCCGTCTCCATCCCCCACTTTATTTAAACACCGTAGCTCACAGGGTTGTTATCCTCATGAACTCCTAAACACAAAGACTATACCTAACATCTCCCTCTCAACACTCTTCCTTTGTAGGTTATAAGTATTGCTTTATATCACAGTGACATTGCAGGGTGATCCGCTGGCAGTGTATGTGGCTGTGGTTCCATGGCATAGAAGATGATTCTCACCTAGTGTCTGTGTCTGGGATCTAGTCCTCTGGCTCTGCAGTTTATGTGGGTTTCTCCTCTTCCTCAAACATTATTTACCTGTGAGGGGCTGGAGTAATAGCCCAGTGGGTAGGGTGTTTGCTTTGCACGCAGCCGACCCAGGTTCGATTCCCAGTATCCCATATGGTCCCCTGAGCACTGCCAGGAGTAATTCTTGAGTTCAAAGCCAGGAGGTAACCCCTGTGCATTGCCAGGTGTGACCCAAAAAGCAAAAAAAAAAAAAAACCACCTTATTTACCTGTGAAATGTGAATGAAGTATGAAGTAGGTTGTTGGTAATCAAGTGTCCTTCCACCTCTCATATCCACTGAATTGCTCTACCTTGGTACAGCTATCAGAAACTAAATATAAATCTGAAGGGTTTGACCCAGAGTGAGTGTTCTAATGCCTCTAGGACTGGGGCTGAAGTCGAAGTGATTATCCCAGAGGGACCCAGAGCAAATGAAACACAGTATAGAGAATACAGGAAGTAATCCACAAGTACAAGTGGAGGCAGAACCAGATAGACACTGATGCTGGAATCAATTTTCACCATCCCACTAATTTAAAAACATCAGTCGTTACAGTTTGGGAGTATTAGAATTTCAATATTGGTCTCAGTAGGGCACAATCTAGGTGTCAGCAGGGTTATGTTCCTCACAGATACCCCAGAATTCAATTTTTTCTTTACTTTCTCCAGATTCTAGCACCTGACTACGTTACATGGCTTGTGACTTCATCCCTCACCTTAAGCACCAAAGTGTACCCTAATCTCTCTCTGGCTCTGACAATGTCTCTTGGACCTTCCTCTTTCACATCTTACAAGAACACTTAAGATGGTATTGGACCCACCCAGATGACCCTGGATAACCTCTGCTTTAAAGTGTGCTTAGTCAGAGTATCTGCAATTGCAATTCTCCCTTACTATGCCACATTATGTACTCCCATATTCTGGAGATTAGGACTTGAACAAATTTGAGAGGCTATTATTTAACATACCGTGACATCCACATCCTATCTCCTAAACAAGTCAAGACTTGCTCAGGCTCCTGGCCTCATTTCTGGCATCACACAGTGATGAGACCTCCCATGAATAGCCATACCACTTTCCTTTTCTCTTATAAAGCCCTAAACAATCTTTACATGTACTTTTAATAGCTTCGTTTCTATATAGATGGTAATTTCTATGAGTCAGGAAAACAATGCATGTCTTATTCACTCCCATACCCCATACCCCAAACATGTATCAGTTTGCATTTTCTGTGTTAAAAATCAACAACCTCCAAACTCCAGTTTGTTGCAAAGTTTTACTCAATTCTACAGCTTAAGATGTAATGTGTTTCTTGAGTTTTCACAAGCAAAAACCATCTAGTGTTGAACATATATATTTTCTTTATTGAGGCAAAAACAAATCATTGCATCATTGTCATCCTGTTGCTCATCGACTTGCTCAAGCGGGCACCAGTAACATCTCCATTGTGAGACTTGTTGCTACTGTTTTTTGGAATATCGAATACGCCAGGGGTTGCTTGCCAGGTCTTGCCGTGTGGGTGACATACTCTCGGTAGCTTACTGGGCCCTCCGAGACGGAGGAGAGAAACAGAGGCAAAAGCAAATAAAAAGGAATAATATATTCTACTCTATCTAGATAATATTTGATACAAAATATCATTTTATTACTTCTGAAATAGAACAGATTGTATGGATCTGCACAAGCAATAAGAATCATGAAAATTCTTATATTTTACCCTCACTTTTATTCTTCATAAGATGTTGCCAGGAAAGTCTTACCAATGTATATCCTTAGTTGAAACTCCAGAACTAGAGAGTGGCACCCGGTTCTCTTTAGCCTTAACATAATATCACCTATCTGATCTATTTTCCCTTTAGTATTATTTTGAAGACAAGGAATATTAAAATGTCATCTTAGTGAGTTGACACAGCATATGAGTACAAATTGTTATTAATGGTGGGAAGTTTGATTATAATATGAATATGCACTACAAAAAAATCAAGGTACTGATTTATAAATATTCAAGCTTAGTTTGTAACAAAAACCTAAATCCAGATTTCTAATTCATTCAGATCATTTCTCATTCTGTCTCTCCAGTCCAAAGCTTCTTTTCTGATGGCAACATGGAGTAGTTGACACATAACTGCTGAAAATTGCATTTACTTTTCACTGTCTACCAACATATGAGAGTCAACGATTCAGTAATCCAATTGTCTGGTGCCAATTTCATTTGAAATAATTGCTGATAAAATAGGAATGAAAACTTCAGCAAATCTGAAAACAGATTATAGCAGAACTCAGTGGCACAATGGACTGATATTAAATATTGCTTCAGTTCTTGGGATCAGAATTCATATCAAATCTAGATGAAAGCTGGGTCATGGGACTTGGATTAAAGCCAAGAAGAGTCAAATCTCCCATCATTCATGGTACTTGGATTCTGTGTTGCAAGCTTATTCCTAAAACAACTTACTGTCTCTACCTCAAATTCACAATGATAAATAGTATCACCTGCTGCTAGAGTAATCTTACTCAATATTCAATTTATATACTTTTGAGGCGTATATGCTCATAAGCCTCATATCTTAGTTGATTTTACTTTCTTCAAATAGACAGCACATAAAGCCTTTTTTTATTTCCCAAGTTCATGCAGATAGTAAGGAACCAAGCTTTGGTGATGTTTGTTCAAAGGACTTGATTGCCACATTGGACCACACTGTCTCTTAATCTGTTCTGAATAGTCACAGCACTATCAAATAACTGAGAGTCAAATCTGCCTGGATAATCCTATTTAGCTTTTGGTACTGATTAGTTTAGTTATAGTGTGGCTACAGTCCACTTCATAAATGCATCACAGAAAAAGGCCAAATGTAATTAAAACAACCAACTATTCAAACAGATGTACATCTGTAAAACCCGACACAAATTAAAATTTTAAGCAACATAGCATGTTTGATATGCAAAAACATCTCCATTAATTTGTTCATTCAACAGACATTTATGAGTGCCTTGATGCCAGCAAACACTACAGTAGACCCTGAAATGCAGGGATGAATATGACTCAACATCTGTTTTGAAATGCTGAGATCTTAGTGAAGAGCACTGGACCACGGAAATCAATGTTATGATGAGGTTTGCTGTCTGTTTCTCTACTCCGCCCCCCACACTATAGACTCTCCCTCTCACTAGGTTTCTAGTCCAGAATTTTTCCACAGGTTTTCCTCTTCTATGCCTTTAGTCCATCACATTTGCCATCTCGAAACCCTGGTTTATTTTCATCCTCACTGTATGGGTCCAGAATGATTCTGCACATTAAGACTGACATTTTTATTCATTAACAGATATCACACAAGACTTCCTACCATTGAGATATGCAAGGAAAACATAGTGTCAACCATATTCTGACACGTCTCTGACTCATGGAATTCCAGAATTTTCTGTGTTATGTCTTCTAACTCCAAGAGACTTCCTTTCTGAGCTTCTTTAGCCTCTGAGCCTTACTTAGTAAACTGTTTGTGTCTGAAACCATGCTGAATCAATATGAATTCAAACTCATTCCCCATTTCTGTATCATGCATACCACACACACAAACACACACACACACACGCACACTCATGAACACTTCCACTTACAAAAAGCATTCAAGACTTTGGTGAACTGTACTGAAGATGGAACAACTACACAACTACATGAAGAGCTCTGTGCTTGCATTTTTCTCATATCCTCCCAATCCCACTACTATCACTCATGGTTACCATGTGGTAGTCCAAATTCTTCTTCCTCTATATGCAGAACAAATCCACTCCCACACTTAAAGTCCTCACACACTTAAACATTCAAACCCATTGGGTAGAATACTAAGGCTTTCCAGGGCTAGAGCGATAGCACAGCAGGTAGGGCGGTTGCCTTGCATACAGCCAACCCAGGTTCAATTCCTAGCATCCTATATGGTCCTCTGAGCATCTCCAGGAGTGGTTCCTGAGTACAAATCCTGGAGTAACCCCTGAGCAATGCCGGGTGTGACCCAAAAAGCGAAAATAGAAAAAAAGAATGCTAAGGCTTTTCACTCAATGTGTTGCACCCTCTAGTCAATAGCCCTTGTTATCTTAAGAATTTTTATTTCCCATTTATTACCCCATACCAATGGTATTCAGGTCATACTCCTGGATCTATACTCAGGGATCATTCTTGGCAGGGTTTGGGAGGCCATATGGAATGTGTGAATTAAATCTGGGCCAGCCATGTACAAGGTAAGTATCTTATTCACTGTAACTCTTCAGTGTTCAGTCCCTTGTCCAAGAGTTTTTTTAAACTGTTTTGCCATTTGTACACTCATGTGTTTATTAATTTAACAAATTTCTTAAACACATTGCAGGGCACTTAAGAAACAGCATTAAGCAGAATATTCCAGCCCTGCTCTCAGGGAGCCTGCTCCTTGGCAGTATAATACACATCTTCCCTGGGCCAGTCCTGACAGTGGGCAGCAGGGAACCCAGAACTTCCCACAACAGCAGTGTTTCTTAGTGATCTGTCTCAACCTGACCCTCGGCAAAACTTTCCACATGCTCAGCTTCTTGTGACTTCTCACCAGGCAGTGCTCAGAGTATTGACAGGATCTCAGAAGAGTTGTTAGGTGAATGAAAATCTGTGCACCACAGAAAAAAATAACAACAGATAATACTCGGTGTGAGAGGCCTTGAAATAAGGAGGAAAGGACAGTAAACATGTACCCTGGAAGAAGCAGACTAAGTTAAATAAAAGAAAGTCTCATATCCCCTCTTCTTACTGTTGCTCTCACTCAAGTTCAGGCTCATACTAGAAATAGCTCCCAAATAACAAAGACAAAACCTTTGTTGAGCCAGGACCGAAAGATTCCATGATGGTTTTTGCCCTCCATAGAACTGAGAACGAAGTCCAGGAAGCCCTACAAGCTGATGAACTATAGGCTGGAATTCCTAAGTCTGATGAAACCAGAGCAAGTTATGGAAAGGAGTGTAGAGGAACTCAGTCTTCTATGGGTTCCCTGGGAGGGATGTGGTTAGAGAAGAAAATGGCTCTCAGGAACACAGAATCTGGTTGTCCTGCCCTCAAGGCAGTAGGATTAGCTATCACTGCCTCCTGTGCCCTTCCAGTTTGCACCTCCTTAAACTGAAGGGAGGTTCCACTAGGATCTTGAGTCTTCCATGTTGCTCCTCTTCCTGAGCCAAAATGCCCATCTGGGTCTTTGGCTTCTATCTTCAGTACAGTGACAACTGCCTTTTTTTCTCTCTTTTATAATTCTAGGAAAACCATCATTGGTAGATGGTCTTTAAGGCAACCTCTGTTCATCTTTACCCCCTGTATGAACATGCAGCTGCACACATCTGGAAGAGTAGTTTGCTATTCATCTTTCCAAGTTCAGCTCACTCTAATGTGACATGTCTTGGTAGTAGGATTTTGAGAAGGAATTTTAAGAGACATCTGTGGTGAGAACCTAAGAAGTCTTTGAACTCCTAGATGTCTTGTTGCTTCTCTTGTCATGTACTATAGGTACAAAGACATCTCACTGGAGAACTAAGGCCATATGTAGGTTCTCCATTTGTCAATCCCAGGAGTCGAACAGTGAACACCTGCCATTTATTGACAGTCACATGAGTAAGCCACCATGATGTTCAGACCAGGTGAGCCTTCAGGTGTCTGAAACCCCAGCTAGCATCCAATTGTGCTCATAGAATAAAAGAAATAACAAGTAAGAACAGGTCAGTAGAATAGAGTCAATCCACAGAACATGAAATGGAACAATGTTTGAGGTAGTTTTCTATAGGGCAGTGGCTTCTATAACACATACTATGTCAGTAATCTTGCTTACCACAATTAGAATAAAGTGCAAGTATCTAAAGTCTCATGCAATCCTAAGCAAAGGGTTTAGAAGAGAACTACATCCTGCATAAATGCAACCATGTATATTCAGTCTTTCCTAAGGAGAGCAGGGACCCAGACATTGTAGAAGAATGACTAGAGACTAGGTGAAGTGTCAGTTGACAACTGCAGGATATTTTATTATGAAAAAGTATAACCATGAAAAATTTTGCTGTTTTAACTCTTATATATGCAGTTTAGTTGAATTAAATAAAGGCACATTTTTATAAAATATGCCTACCATTCATCCCTGAACTGTTTTTCTATCTAAATGGTAACTCTATATCAATTAGCTAAAACGTCCTTACTCCCCCCAGGGCCTGCCTGAAGCTCCTGATTTCTGCCATGCAGCTTCCTGTCTCTATGACTTTGGCAGCCTTTAATACCTCATGTAAGTGGAATCATACACTATTCATCCTTTTGTGATTGATTATTATACTTCCCACAATGTCTTCACAATTCATCCACATTATACTATTTCTCAGAATCTCCTTTCTTCTCAAGGCTGAACAATATTGTTCAATCTTGGTGAGCATTATTCAGCATTCAACATTTCAATGAATGCCCAGTTCATTTTTTGATGGACATTTGGGGGCATTTGGAATCTCCATTGTGTAATTACAAATATTACAGCTATGAACATTGGTGTGCATATTTCTGCTACAGTCCCTGCATCCAAACCTTTTGACCATATACCCAAAAGAGGTATTGACAGGTTATCTTATATTTATCTATGGTTTTCACACTATACTAAAGGTAGCAAGTATGTTAAGTGAATCCTGTGCATAGGGTTGTAGGAACAAAGCAGGACTTGTCAACGAGTGAAGGTAAAAAAAGAATGAGAAAGTGATTATCCAACAGTAAGTTCCAACCAATTAGAATGGAATGTCAGGTACTAGCAGCTAAAATGGTGTGTATGTAAAAATGATCAACACAAATTGTGCACAGAATGATGTCTGGCTGGAGGAAAAAAGGGGATCTTTAAGCCCGCTCCCTCTTTTCAGGGATGAAGTCTCACTAATTGGACTGGTCTGCTTCCAAGTTCATTTGCCATACTCCAAAGAACAAGACACAGTATGACACTTTCTCTGATATTTTCTTTACTGGGTGTGATTTTCATGTCATCTCTCTTATGGCAGAGCAAATATAGTGGAAGACTTTCTTTGACTTTCAGGTCAAGGGGTGTGTAAGACTAGAAATCTGGTTATGGATTAAGGTACAAAACCTCTATGTTCCAGTTAAAAGATTTTTGGCCTCAGCTAGATTTCTAAGGTGCTATTTGGGCCTGATCCTAGATTATCTAACAGTAGTATACTATATTAATTTTACCTCATATTTTTTTACTAGTATGTATTCCTTCTGGATCTCTCTTGTAAAGATGGCTATTCTGGAGTAAGATTCAGATACCTCTGTCTCTATATTCCTTGACAATAACATGTCAATGACATTAATCAGTACTTCAGGTCCATATTTATGTAACATTTATGTTAATTTAGTGCTTACATTTGACAGATAATGAAATATATCAGAGCATCAAGTGAAAATAGCAAACCCCATAAAAGAAAAAGGGAGAAAAAAATGTTACACAATGGCAAAACAAAAAGTAAATATATTTGGTGTGTCATAAGGTGAAAATTTCTAAGAAGTGTTAACAAAAAACTGGAAGTAGAGACGAAGGTTAGAATATAGTGAGCCGCTGGGAGGAAGTGTGAGACTGCTCAGGAGGGATCTTGTAGATGACTCAGGACAGTGGCCTTGGCTCCCAGTGAGGGAAGACTGAGCTATTGCAGCTAGTCAAAAACTGTTTGCAAAAGCTCTGCCCTAGCTACAGGCATGAGAATGTACTCTAGGGAAGAAGGCTTAAGCTGCAAGAACAGTTTAGAGAAAAGCAACAGTCGATGAGAGTACAGAAAGTGCTAAAGAGACATAGTAAGTTCTAGATTGATTTTGGAGGTAAAGATCACATGTTTAATTCATGAATTACACAGTTTGAGGGAAAAAATTCAGCCTGTGCAACAGGTAAAAAACGGACACATTATAGAAATATAAAGGGAAGAAAAATTTCTAAGTATTTAAAGATGTGAGTTTTGGGGCACAATTCCTGTCTATCGCTTAATTTATATGACTTTTGTTATTTATTAATCCTGAATTGGAATTTGACTCTGCCTCTCACAAATATTATAAACATAATTAAGTTATTAAATTAGATTACTGAACCTCTGACATTAAGTTTCCTCACCAGTGTGGTGGACTAATAATAACTAACTCACATATTTTTTGCATGAATCAGCAACCACTGGATAATGTCCTTTGCATGATGCTTGAACTATGGAAAATGTTAAATTAATGTTATCTGAAGAGGTGTTTGAGTAAAATATCTGTGGACATGATAATAAATATAAAATGCCATAATTATATACATTATACACTCATTAATTTTTCTGCTATGCATTTTAAAATATACAGAATATGTAGAAAGTTTCGATTTCTAGTTCAACTAAAATTCCACACAAAGATGCACTCTTTCGATGGTGTATGTTAAACCTAAAAGAAACAGGATTGCAACTAGCACGTTTCCTGTCTTAGAAGAAAGGACAACATTAGGCAGCAGGCCATGAAGAAAAGGCAGTATTTGTTATATCTTATCCAATGTTCCAGACAGGGAAGGCAGGTGGTTGGAGGAAACTGTTTTTGCCCTCCTTTCCATTTGCTTCTAGGGGACTCTGCAGCTGCCCCAGTTTGTTACCATGTAATGAGACAGATTAAATGATCTAGTCAAACATAATAGTTCCTTCCTTGGGGGTTGCAACCCTGTCTTTGTTTTTTCTTGTATGTTACTTAGCAGCAAGTCTGTGCGGGTAGAGGAGGTACTTGACAAATATGCTCATGGAACTTTGTTTATTCAGCAAGTGTATTACAGAACAAAGCCCCATGTCACAGTGAAGACTCACTATTCCAGTCTCCACGTGGTGAAAGTGATAATGCTTTCATTGATTGTCAGCATGCATTGGGCACCTATTATTGATCAAATGTGATAGGAGTCCTGATTATGATCTTATCTCTAATCCTCCCAGTATTCCTCATATATATTATTATATTTATTTTAAAATGAAGACATTGAGGTTATGAAGGTCAGACAATTTGCCCACATTTCTACACCAAATCACAATGAGGATTTGAAGATGGGTCTCCCCAGCACTTTTCATGATGCTATGAAAATACATATCCTTTCTTGACACATTTCCTATGGAGCACAGTTGAGCAAGAGATTCAAGTTCCTTCATTCTTAGCCAGAAGTTCTATATCTAATTCTGTTCCGCTAGTGTCTTTGTTTCAACAATCAGAGGCATCAGACACTGCTCCCTGCACAGAGGAGAGGCAAAGAAGACATCGCTGACACTGCCATCATGGTTGTGCCATGTCAGTGAAGACCCTAGGGTGGTTCTGAGTTTATAAGGACTACAAATGCTTTGTTGACTTCAAGTGGGTAAGTGAAGAACAAGGATGTCACTTGGTGGCCAGGTTCCTAGTCTTACTTCATTGAATGAATATGTGAATGCTTTGATATTTTGGATGAAAGGGAAGAAATGGTGGAAATAGAAGATGCAGGAGAATAAGAAAGTAAGAGAGAGAAAGGAAAATGTTTAAGAGGGAAGGAGGGTGAGAGAGTATAGAAAGGGAAAATAAGTAAATAAGTTACCTTTATAGGGGAATTTCTTTTTTTTTCTTTTTTTGGGGGGTGTGGTCACACCCAGCAATGCACAGGAGTTACTTCTGGCTTATGCACTCAGGAATTACTCCTGAGGGACCATATGGGATGCTGGGAATCAAACTCAGCCGCATGCAAGGCAAATGCCCTACCTGCTGTGCTATCGCTAGAGCCCCTATAGGGGAATTTCTGTTCAGGTGAAATCCTGTAAATTTTAAAGCATTCTTCATAGAAAGAATTAAACTAAAATGGTGAAATGTCTGAGAACATGTACCTTTAAGAATATCACTGAGATGTCTAAGGACATTTCTTAGATGCTTTCCAGAAAAAACCAAGCTTCTACGATAAGGACTTTGTCTATTTTAAGAATGTCTTTGAAATAAAGTAAAATAGAGAGTGATAAAAGAGTGGTCAGATGCAATATGTGAAAAGCATTTTATATTAGAAAAACAATGCTTTTGGTATCCTTTCCACATATCTTTAAATATGATTCTTTTTTGCTTTTTGAGGTCACTCCCATTGATGCTCAGGGGTTACTCCTGGCTCTGTACTCAGGGATTACTCCTGGCAGTGCTTGGGGGACCATATGGGATGCTGGGAATTGAACCCTCGTAGACCGCATGCAAGGCAAACGCCCTATCTGCTGTGTTATCACTCTAAATACACTGTGCAGCCCCTAAATACAATTTTTGCCTTCACTTAATTAACTGCAGAAAGCTAGAAGCCTGTGACAAGACTGTCCAATTGATGTAAACATCTAATAAAATAGATTATTTTAGACTTTTTAAAAAAATGTCTTGTGTATGTAGATTCATAGTACACAGACAGTAACATATTATCTCTTGCATTTTTTTCTCCCCCAATTTTTACCCTGGCGAAGCTTCAATCAATTGTTTTGTATCTGTACTCATTGATAAAAAGTTTCATTTCAGTATTAAGTTATACTACTAAGAAGAAAGCAGTTTCTATAAAATATTATATACATTGAAAAGGGAGGGAATAAAAATAATTCCCTCAATAAAATTACCATAATTTGCTTTCAACATGATTCATATTTTATAATGGGATCAGTAAAAATAAGTAAATTATTCAAATAATGTCTATTTGAGTAATCAAATAAGATTATAGACTACCAGTGGCAGAAAAACTGTGTTTATTTTTATAAATCTAATTGACTTTATTACATGACTCATGAATTAAACAGAATCCTACGTACTTAATAGAAGGGTTTACCTCAAAAGACAATAGAAGTCACTGGGCCTTATTTTATGTTTGTGAAAATGAATCAATCAAATGAAAGTACATAACCTAGATGCATAGAGCTTATAGAGAGGTCTTCCATGTTGGAGCAGAAAGACCCATATTCGGCCTTGTCTCTGTTCCTTAAATCCCATAATGGTAAATCCTTTGGCCACTGTCTCCCCCACACATAAAATGAGAATTCAGACAAAAATCTCTCCCACTTGCCTGTCCATCTGATTTAAGTGAGTCCCTAGAGGCTCTTTACTAGAACAACTGTTCTTATAATTCTCGTATTCATGTATGAATCTGCTTGCTTCAGACTTAGCTTCTTTGCAGGTGCAATAAAACCAACTCTCCATGAGGCTCTATATAGCCATCTTATTGTTGCTACCCAGTACCCTGTACCTGATACTCAATGATCTGCTGATGGGTAAATGTACGAACATATGGAATGTGTTCTAATCATAGTGAAATGGAGATTATAACCTAGATTTCCTATCTGCAAGTTATGGGAAATAAAGGATCACTAGGTTTATTTCCTCAGGTAGGTTTCAATTTTATTAAAGTAGATATGGGTTTGGGTCATATAATTAGTTTCCTGAATCTGAAAAAAATTATTAAGGGATTCAACACACTCTTACCTAACTGCTAGAAACTGCAACGTGATGCCTCCCATGCATACAGGGGAAAGAGTGCCTAGTATTAGAAGCACACCTCACGTCTACATCATTAAAATATCTCTAAGTACCAAATCTACATATTTTCCCCAAATACTTGTATTGGTTACCCTTAATAAGTTTTATTTATCCTTTATACTTGAAATGACTGCATTTAGTAAAAATCAGTACTTTTTTTGGATATGCAACACCTGCATATTGGCTAAGTAGCGCACATGTATTTTTAAACTGATTCTATGAAAAGAGTCACCACAAACTCATGCCTACAGTGATGAATGATTTGATCATCTGTCCAACAAACACTGACTTAACACCTATGGCCTCTGGGCTCTAGGAAAGCTGCTCAGCAGGAGAGAAGGACAAGTACATGGAAGCGGAACATTAGGAGGATGCCTGCTCTCTGAGCTACCTCTTCCAGGAAGGAAAGGCAAGCAAGAGTTCTCTGGTGTGTATGTGAGGTGTCAGAGGAGAAAGAAAGACTGTGTGCACCAGAGAACAGGAAAAGTTCCTGTTCCTTTAACACTGTTGAACAAGAGCAGAAAATGTGTCTGTTCCAGATCCTCATGCAGAAACTTTTATCAGGCAAGATGTCATGAAATTCCAGTATGAGAAGCTAGGGGACTGTACATATACAGTTCATTATAATGCAATGAACACATTGTCAGAGGCAATTCAGCATGTGAGTCAGGTTCTAAAACATGGTGAGATGTTATGGTTGCAAACAGACCAAAGCACTGTCAGTTCTATGGGTCAGAGAGGGCTTACATTTGACTTGGAGCACTAAGATGTAAACCTATAGAGTATAATGCTAAAGAGGGAAAAAGTTCCATCATTTACGTCAATGCTCCCAGCAGTTTAGAAGTGAAAAAAATCTATGGCCTCAATTTCTTTATCTGTGAAATAGAAATGATAATATTCTTTGGTGGGCTGGAGTGATAGCACAGTGAGTAGGGTGATTGCCTTGCACACGGCCGACCCAGGTTCGATTCCTCTGTCCCTCTCAGAGATCCCCGGCAAGCTACCGAGAGTATCCCACCTGCATGGCAGAGCCTGGCAAGATACCCGTGGCTATGGATATGCCAAAAACAGTAACAAGAAGTCTCACAATGGAGACGTCACTGGTGCCCGCTTGAGCCAATTGATCAGCAACGGGATGACAGTGACAGTGAATATTCTTTGGTAAATTATGCATAAGTAAACTTGGCTGTTTCTCACACACATACATATTATTCCAAACCAAATTCTAACAATTTCAACATTATGGCCTTTTTGTGTCTTTTCAGATTCCTTCTCAGAAATGTTTCCTCATTCTTGTTTCAGAAAATTTGGCTTTTTCAGGTAAAACTACTATTTTAATTCAGAGGTTATTCAGACATTACTTAGGACTCTAGCAAAATAGTGCAATTCACTCATGACAGAATTGCCATAATCATTTTTCCCCCTGCTTCCCTCACCTCTCCTCCAGCATTATCCTGACTTGCCAATTTTGCAAACCTGAGACATACATCATACACAAAAGCATGGAAAAGGAAAGAGGAGAGGAAAGAAGTTTGGCATAACTTCAGCCTCTTGGAAAGGCAAATCTGTCCCCGTCTAACGAGGACAGATATAGAAGTAAGTGTGGTGGAAATCGTGAGTTCCCAAATCAGTTTAGATCCAGATGATTAGGAACAGTGTGGCAGCTTACCGAAAGGAACGAGCAATAACCAAGAGTAGGATTTAGTATATAGATAGAGGAGTCTGAGGAAACAGAATACCCCTTGCCCTGCAGAAGCAAGTCCGTGTCTGGAGCAGGGGCATGGAAAACAGGCTGAGGACACAATGGGGACCTGCTACTGGAGAAAACAGGACAGTTGCCAGAACTCTAGACCCTACAAAATTGAAAGGGAGATAATAGACTCCCTTGCACTGAGAGAGTGCTACAGTGAAGAGAGAATTTATCAAGATGGCCCAAGTTAGAATAAATGTTCTTTCCAAGTGTTAGTGACTGTCATGAGTCCCTGTTTGACTGAGTTTTATACTGGAAAAGAAACAGGATTTTGAATAACTGTGACATATAGGCTATGTGATCCAAAACAGCCAATTATTAATTTTGGAGGGTGCTGAGTATGGAGGAAATAAAGGCAGCACAAAATCGACTAATTGGCCACTGTATGCACAGCTCTGCTTGGTGACTACGTGCGTTCTGGCATAGAAAATCTACTGCGTCATCTTCAGTACCAATACCTGCATTCTCTTTGTTCTTGACATTGTAATTTCTATTTTGAGGTGGAGAAAAAAAGCCTCAGAAAGGTGATGTGGCTCACCTGAGTATACGCCATTCTAGTGAGATGCAGAGAAGACATTTGAGCAGAGCTGTCTCTCCAAGACACTTCGTCAGCTGTGCTACATCCCAGCCATGTCTCTGCCTGAATTCTCAGCCTCAGTTAACTTCTGTTGAGCACTTTATATAAAAGTCTTCTCAGGCACCTCTAGTCTTTCCCTGATCAATGGTCCCAGAGAATCTCCATCTGTCATCTTTATCACGGCTCTTCTCCTCCCTGAGGAGAATGTATCACAATCTACAACTATATTCCTTTGTTCACATCATATTATTTTTAGCAATAATACACAACTCATTATCAATGGCATAATATCCTGACACCACTATTCTAAGTACTTCCCTGTATTGTTTCATTACATCTCACATAAATCTTATACAGTCAGTACTTAGCATTTGATGTATGCCATTTTATTTCATACCAACACTTTAATGGTGACATTAGTATTCTCATTTTACAAATAACAAAACTGGGACACAGAAAGGGTACGCAAATCATACAAGGTCTCAGAACTGGGGAGAGAGAGGTCTAGCTCCTCCATGAGACTCTATACCCTGTGAAGGTAGAGATTCTGTTTGAAATCACCAAACACTGCTGACTCAATACTCAATAATCACTGAACCACTAAAGAGATGATCACAAAGATAAAGAACACAAAACACTTTGGACTAGAGATGAAAGTTTTGCTTTGTGCTCAGAAGTAGCTTCTGTATTTTGGACCCCACAGGTTTATTGAGTGTTGATCAAAGCACTGGCTTATGTGCCACAGTCTGAACAGTCTTGTGAGTGTCTGTGCACATATGTATCTGAATGTTTGTCACTCATGTGTGTGCCTGTTGTAAATGCAGTGTATGTATGTGTGAGGGTGTGTATTTGAGCATGTGTGTGTCTGTCTGTCTACTTTTATGTGTGATTTGATGGAATGATGCACTGAGGTGTTTGAAGGTCAATTGAATCTCTTCAATTTTTATCACCGTGAATTTCTGACAGAGGGACCAGAACTAGAACTGTACTACTATGCTGTACCCATGAAAGGTATTTAGGTTCTGGGTTCAAAGAAAGGCGGAGAGAATGAAAGAAAATGATTTAGTTATAAACAAATGAGGAATGCCGAGCTTGAGAAATAGCAAAGTGGGTAAGGCATTGCTTTTCATCCAGCTGTCCTGGGTTTGATTCCCACCACTGCATGTGGTCCCCAAAGTACCATTAGGAGCCATCCCTGAGCACAGAGTCAGGGGTATACATTGAGTATATGTATACTTGCTTGGGTGTTACCCCAAAACCAACATCCAACGGTAAACAGAATCTCCAGAATGTTATGAGTAAAGGTGTGACATTATATATTATGCAGAAGCCATTCAATTAATGTTTATTACATTTTCCCAAACCCCAAAACCTGTGTGTCTGGAGTATTAATGGAAGAGACCAGAAAAGCAGGCAGGGACAAATTGCATGGGGCAGTATATGGTAAATGAGGGATCTGGGCATCCATCTGAATCAAGAGTATGCAGATCTGCATTTTTAAAGATCAAGCAATGTGCAGTAACTATAACAGACAAGAGAGAGGTCAGAGGATAAGAGCCAGTGTGAAGAAAGAGCAGGGAGGGAGAAGTTGGAAATGAGATATCAGGAGGGGAATAAAATGGACATTCTGGAAATCACTATAAGGAATAAAGGAGAGGGCAGCAACATCCAGATTTCTGAAGTAATGTAATGACTGAGGAGATGGGAGGAAGCAGAAAAGAGAACAAGATCGGTGGTTGTGGAAAAAGATTAAAATTTAAAAAGATTAGTAAGAGGATGGACTGTTATTTTATGAAAGTCAAAGACACAAATGAAAGCTGAAACCACAATAAGCCTCTAAAAAGACATTTGTTAGTTTGAAGGACTCTTCGACTAATTTGAGGGGTCTGTTACAAAAACAAATTGGACATCTTGGAGAAATTATTCAGTGACTCACAACAACTGCTCCTTACTCAGTTCAGAGTCTCGGCAAATTTTAAAGACACGACAGAAGCAACTTCTCTGGCACGGAGCATCTGCTTGGACTTTACTTAAAGTAAATTGTCCTCATGTCGTTAAAAATGAACAGCTTCTTCAGCACAAGTGGCATTATCCCTTGGAGTATAATGTTCTAATCTTCCCTATATTACAGGAAATCTAGAAAATAAATCATCAATGAAAGAAATAATTTCTGTGGATTTGTTTTCTTTATCCACTTTGTAAAGTCTGCTTGACTTGTTGAGAAGTCTAATTCTATTTCAAAGAGAATATAAACTTATAATAGTCACTATTCACCAAACTCCTATTGTGTGCCAGACAATTTATATACATAATGTAACTTGATTCTCAGTATAGCTGTAAGGCAGATACTTAAAATTGAGGAAAAAAAGGCTTAGAAAAGTTAATTCACTGGTCTTTATTTCCCTAAAAATAAAAATAAATGTTAATTCTTTGGGAAGAAATAAATAAAAGCCATTTTCTAAGGCTGTCACATCTTGGAGTTGAGACTGTGTCCAGAGCCTATATCTTTCCCACTATTCCTCTGAGTTACTGGTTATTCTCTCATTCAGAATTTAAAAAGAAAAAAAAGAGACTGGTACTTTCTTCTTATTAGAATATGCAAAAAATGTCTTTGTGCGTACCTTAGGAACACAAAAAAGACCACTCTGACACACACTTGGTCATGATTTGCTACCACTTGTAACTGATACCATCTGTGACATTCAATCTCCTGAATTAGCTTGCTTCCAAGTTTACTCATTGCTAATATAACTTTCAATGACAAATGGTAGAAGGAAGACATTTTTATTTACTGTGTTGGCTGCCTATAGGAGCATTGTAAAAATTATTATCCCCATTTTACAGATGAGCAAATGGAGTCTTAGAGGAAACTGACTTTGTCCAACTCTTAGATATATACTAACAAAGGAAGATCAATAATTTTATTTCCAAATTATCTGCTCTGGTGTTGATAATCAAAAAATGTTGGTAGGGCTTTGTTTTTTTCTCAAGTAAAACAAAATGAAATCATTCTCAATGTACAGAATGATAACCAGTGCATATCAGTGATTTGTCAATGAACAGTCCTCTTGATTTTGTTGACTTAAGCATTCCTTTTTCTTTTTTTAATTTTTTATTGAATCACTGTGAGATGCAGCTACAAAGCTTTCATGTTTGAGTTTCAGTCATACAATAATTGAACACATCCCTCCACCACTGCTCATTCTCCACCACCAATGTCCCCAGTACACCCTCCCCCTTTCCAGCCCTCCCCTTGCCTCTATGGCAGACAATTTCCCCTATACTTCTCTCTCTACTTTGGGGTATTATGGTTTGCAATATAGAGTATCCGTTTTTCTTGGATAGAAAAATACAGCTTTCATTTGCACTTGTCTCCCAAGGGAGAATAGTGTCTCACACCAGTATTGAATACAAAGACAGAGACTGACCATACTTTGTTTATGGAACTAAGGTTATCTATTTTTCTAAAAAGCTTTATAAAGAAAATATCATGTGCCTGCCTTGCTCCCAGCACTTAAAATATTATTAATTTCATTCTCATAGCAATCTAATAAGGTATGTGCACTTTTTTTCATCAAGCAAGGAAAATGAGGCCCATATACATTTATTATTGGCTAAAGATGACAAAGCTTCAGAAAAAAATTGACTTGTTAGATTATGATCTAAAAATACTCTAAATAGTTTGCTTGTGTTAAAACTACGGTCCAGGTAGCATGGTCTTTGCCTTCTTTGCTGATTTTTCCTTTTTTGAGGATGGAAAACCACTTCTCATGCCCTATCATTCAATGTATTCCTGCTCAGAAGCACCTTTTAAATTGCCTCTATCATAAATAGGGCATTATATTATATATGCCCATTATATATACCCAAACAATGTTAAGGAAGAAATATCTACCCAAACAATGCCTCTATTATATCTACCCAAACAATATTAAGGAAGAAATAGCTACCTTTCCTCAAAGTTAATCTAGGGAGTATCTGGTCTGTGGTGTTGATGCTGACCATTAATGACTTCTCTTATAAAAGAGACAATAGTGATTCATTATATATTGAATATATTATCTGCAGCTCAGCCCTGTACCTGTAAAAGTTCCCAATATGTGCTATGCAGTTTTCTTATGACATTTAAAGTTGTACCTTATTTGATTATTACAACAGCATGTTGTGAATGATATGTCGAAAAGTTAATTAGTCCAAGGACAGGGTTTTAGATGTCAGGGCTGGGGTTTGAATACAAGCATACCAAGGCACAATTCATTTTCCTGATCACAGTGCCTTCAGTTTCTATAGAGACGCAAAAGTCTAGAATACTGGTAGTGAATCATTTTATCCAATGTCCACAGATAAGCAGTAAGGTAACTCCTTCCCTTTCCAGAGAATCTGGTTAAAAGTGGACTGCTAAGGCCAATGTTTTGCAAAACATTATATAGATTCAATGCAATTCCTCTAAGGATACCCACATTTTTCAAAGAAATAGTCAGACACTCCTGAAATTCATATAAACTATTATTCACTTCCCAAATAGCTAGAGGAAATTTGGGGAAAATAAGATGGGAAGCATCACATTCCCCAACTTCAAACTGAGCTACAAAGTAATAGTATCAAAACAGTTGGTGCTGGAATAAAGAGAGACCCTCAGATTAATGGAATAGAGGTGAAAATCCAAAGACCGGAATCCCTAAGGTACATTGAAGATAAGGGATGGTCATAGAGAGTATTATGCTAAGTGAAATATGTCAGAAAGAAAGGGACTGTACTCATTTGTGGAATATAAAATAACATAATATGACTGACACCCAAGGACAGTAGACACAAAGGCCAGGAATTTTGCTCCATAGTTGGAAGATGTCTCATGAGCTGGGGGAGAAGGCAGCTGAAATAGAAAGGGGGTCACTAAGTCAATGATGATTGGAGGAGTCATTCGGGATGGGAGATATGCTGAAAGTAGATAAAGGACCAAACGTGATAGCCTTTCAGTATCTATACTGCAAACCATAATGCCCCAAAGTAGAGAGAAAATATGGGGAAAATTGTCTGCCATAGAGGCAGGAGGAAGGTTGGAAAAGGGTCGGCGGGGGGGGGGCAGTAATACTGGAGACATTAGTGATGGAGAATGTGCACTTGTGGAGGGATGGGTGTTCGATCATTGTATGACTAAAACTCAAATATGAATGTTTTGTGACTATCTCATTGTGATTCAAAGAAAAAAGGAAACTTATGCAACATGAAAATTTTTTTTAAAATTAAGTTAAATTTTAAGAAAAAGGATGAAACACCACTGACCAAGCAAGTGAGAACAAAAATAAACCAATGGGATTAAATAATATTAAGAACATCCTGTACCTCAAAGGAAATGGTGATGTGAATAAAAACAGGGCACAGACAGGGAAAAATTATTTGCCTGCTACTCTTCTGATAAAGGGTTAAAATACAAGATATAAAAAGCATTGATAAAAATTTACAAGGAAAATAACCAAATCCCCATCAAATGCTGGGGAGAAAAGATGAAGAGAATCTTCCTTAGAGAAGAGATGCAAATGGCCAGAAGGCATATGAAAAATGATCTATATTGCCACAAGTTTTCCAAAGCAAAACCCATATATGCGGGTTCAAGGACTAAGACTCTAGGCCACATGGTGGCAGCTGAGAGAGGCGATCCCTCCCCATCTTCCCACCTGCTCGGGGTCCTAGCTCTCTTTGCCAGAGATCTGCCTCCAGGTGCCATCTCAGCGCATCCACAGCCTTAAGCCAGAGAATCCCAAGTGAATCTCAAAATGGATTAGCTCCCTACAGAGATGTCTCTGGACCCCAACCACTTACAACTTTAGAATTCCAGAAGCATGCAGTCACAACCTCTCATGATATTTGTAATCAGTGATAGAAAATAAATTATCTAGCATCTGCCCCAGGCAGGAAGGCTTGAATAGTGGTGGGGGAATTTGATCAAAACATAATGCCCAAAAGTAGAGAGAGAGTATGGGGGGAAATTGTCTGCCGCAGAAGCAGAAAGAGGGCTTAGATGGAGAGCAGGTATACTGGGGACATTGGTGGTGGAAAATGTGCACTGGTGGAGGGATGGGTGTTCGATCATTGTATGACTGAAACTCAAACATGAAAACTTTGTAACTATCTCACGGTGATTCAATTTTAAAAAAAGGAAAAAATGCTCTATATCAGGAAATCATCAGGAAAATGCAAATAGAAGCATCAGAGATACTAATACTCATCACAAAAAACAATGACAGAGTTGGCATAAATGTGGGAAAAAGGTACCGTTGCTCACTTATCATGTGAATGTTGACTTATCTAGCCTTTTTGGAAGACAATATGAATATTTCTCAAAAAAAAGTGAACTTCCTTATTACCCATAAATTCCATTCCTGTGAACTGTACTTTAAGTTCCCCAAAACATAATACAGAAAAGACATCCACATTACTTAGTTCATTGCAGTACTATTCACAATGACCAAATTCAGGAAATAGCCCAAGAACTCAAGAACAGATGACTGATTAAAGAAGCTATGGCACATAAGCACAGTGGAATATTACTTGGCCATAATAAAAGATGAAGTCATGTAATTTGCTGATACAGGGATGAATCCAGAGAGTATCATGCTGAGTAAAATGAGTCAAGGGAGAGAGACACAAATGATCTCACTCATATGCAGACTATAAAAAAAGCATAGTCTTAGTTCCTGAGAGGGGAAAAAAGTGGAAGAAAAAACTGCTTGCCATAGAGGAAGTCTAGGAAGTCAGATGGAAACCGAGGACATTGGTGGAGGAACATTGGTAGATACAAGTTGGAACATTGCATTCCTGAAACTCTTTCATGAATAGCTTTCTAACTTTGTAATTCATAAATAACGTGTAACTTTGTAATTCATGGTGGTGGTTCAATTTTTGAAACATAAGAGTGGACTTGGAACTTGCATTGGGTCATTGGGACACTGGAGAGTGAGAGAGTTGTCAAGATTGGGGTAAGAGAGGCCAGAGCTTGTGCCCACACTTCATCAACACGATGCTATCATGCTTTTGGACTCTCGACCAGAAAATAGGTATACAACAATCCTGAACAAGTGTATCAGACACTCAAGGGAAAAAAGAGAAATAAACCAAGCTGACATTCAGTATATCAATTCCAGATTTTTAAGACGAAATAGCTGACTGTTGCTCCTCTGAGTCCACCCTCTACCCTTTCAACACTCCTCTGCCTTGCACTGATTCTAGGGAGTGGCAATGGGAATCCCTCAACCTCTGGTTTGCTTAGATGCTGCCAATGGGATTTGCTCCACAGGGGAGGAAGAGTGAGGTCAAAGCATTAATTCACCTGGATCCTGCACAATGCTCATTGTCTTCTGTCTCTACAGCTGATGGAACTTTTGTTTGTTTTGTTTTTCTTTTAAATTGCTTTTTTTTCTCTTTTTTTTATTGAATCACCATGAGCTACATTTACAAAGCTTTCTTGTTTGAGTTTCAGTCATACAATAATCAAACACCCATGATTGTGAGCAATAGCCCAGCAGGTAGGGCGTTTGCCTTGCACACAGCTGGCCTGGGTTCGATTCCTCCACCCCTCCCAGAAAGCCTGGCAAACTATTGAAAGTATCTTGCCTACACAGCAGAGCCTGGCAAGCTACCCGTGGCATATTTGCTATGCCAAAAACAGTAACAACAAGTCTCACACTGGAGATGTTACTAGTGCCCGCTCGAGCAAATCGATGAGCAATAGGATGACAGTGACAGACAATGACAGACAGTGGATGAGGAACAATGTCCCCAGTATCCCTCCTCCACCCCATCTCACCCTTCCCCCTTTCTCTATGGCAGACAATTTTTCTCTTATGTTCTCTATACTTCGGGGAATTATGGTTTGCAAGACAGATAATGAGAGGCCATCATGTTTGATCCTTTATCTACTTTCAGCACACATCTCCCATCCCAAGAGATACCTCCAACCATCATTGACTTAGTGGTCCCTTCTCTATCCCAGCTGCATTCTCCCCCAGCTAATGAGGCAGGCTTCCAACGGTGGATCAGTCTTCCTGGCCCTGTCTCTACTGTCCTTGGGTATTAGTCTCACATTATGTTATTTAAAGATTCCATAGGTGAGTACAGTCATTCTATGTGTGTCCCTCTCTTTCTGACTCATTTCACTTAGTATGATACTCTCCATGACCATCCACTTATGAGCAGATTTCATGACATCATTGTTCCTAAGAGCTGCATAATAATTCATCGTGTAGATGCTCCAGTTTCTTTAACCAGTCATCTGTTCTCAGGCACTCAGGTTGTTTCCAGATTCTGGCTATTATGCTGCAATGAACTTAGTGCAGATGTCATTCCAACTGTGCTTTTTTGCACCCTCAGGATATATTCCCAGAAGTGGTGTTGCTGGGTCAGATGGAAACTCAATTTCCCATCAAAATGAACAAGAACAATCAGTGCTGGCTCAGACGTAGGGAGAAATGGACTCGGTTTTATTGTTAGTGGGAAAGCTGACTGGTCCAGCCTTTTTAGAAAACAATATGATCTGTTGGAACTTTGGGGATCTATTTTGTCCCTTATCTCCTCAGGTGTACATTGTAAAGGCTTCCCATTGTCACCCAAACTGTTTAATTTTTTTGTTCTTAGTTTCCTCTACTCCACACATACCTGGTCAATAGACCCATGAAGCTTTCTTTAATGACTCTGTTTGAGTACCTCATCCCTTTCCTTCAAGAAAGGATGAGGTATCACACCACAGAGACTAGCGCACATCCAAAAGAACAAAAGCAACCGCTGTTGGAGAGGATGTGGGGAGAAAGGGACCCTTCTACACTGCTGGTGGGAATGCCAACTGGTTCAGCCCTTCTGGAAAACAATATGGACGATTCTCAAAAAATTGGAAATTGAGTTCCCATTTGACCCAGCAATACCACTTCTGGGAATATATCCCAGAGAGGCAAAAAAGTATAATCAAAATGGCATCTGCACATGTATGTTCATCGCAGCACTGTTTACAATAGCCAGAATCAGAAAAAAAAATCTGAATGCCCTAGAACGGATGACTTGTTGAGGAAACTTTGGTACATCTATACAATGGAATACTATGCAGCTGTTAGAAAAAAGGAGGTCACGAATTTTTTATTTAAGTGGATCGGCATGAAAAGTTTCATGCTAAGTGAAATGAGTCAGAAAGAGAGAGACAGACATAGAAAGATTGCACTCATCTATGGCATATAGAATAACAGAGTGGGAGACTAACACCCAAGAGTTGTAGAAACAACTACCAGGAGGTTGACTCCATGGCTTGGAGGCTGGCCTCACATTCTGGGGAAAGGGCAACTCAGAGAAGGGATCACCAACTATAATGTAGTCGAAGGCCATGTGGGGGAAGGGAGTTGCGGGCTGAATGAGGGCTAGAGACTGAGTACAGTGGCCACTCAACACCTTTATTGCAAACCACAACAGCTAATTAGAGGGAGAGAACAGAAGGGAATGCACTGCCACAGTGACAGAGTGGGGTGGGGAGAGATGGGATTAGGGAGGATGGGAGGGATGCTGGGTTTACTGGTGGTGGAGTATGGGCACTGGTGAAGGGATGGGTTCCCGAACTTTGTATGAGGGAAGCATAAGCACAAAAGTGTATAAATCTGTAACTGTACCCTCATGGTGATTCATTAATTAAAAATAAATAAATTTATAAAAAAAAGAAAGGATGAGGTATTCTGATCAATGTATTCTGATCAATACATTAAATAAGAGGGAAGACAAAAGAAAGCACAAAGATGATTCTTTTTTATTCTGGCTTATAAAACTCAGAATAATGTGTGACTTTCTGAACAATAGGAACTGAAAAAAAAACATGTTACATGCATTTGTTCATCTCATCTTTTCCATTGGCTAAAAAAAAAAGATTTTATTAAGACTGGAGAGATAATACACAATGTCTTTGCCTTGCATATGGTAGACCTATATTTGATCCATGCCACTATATATGATTTCTGGAGCCCTGCCAGGACTGATCCATGAGCACAAAATTAGGACTAAGCCCTGAGCACAGATAAGTACGGGCCCAAACAACAATACAAAAGAAAACCAAAAAAATGAAGCAGTCAGGAACATAGTTAATAACTTTGGACTGTGCATTAGATGACATGAACACATCTGTCGGGTAAAGCAATGACATCTGGGGTTTCTAGTCCATGTCCTGAATCTGTTCTCCTAGCTCTATTGCCCAATATCACAGCCACTAGTCACAGATGGCTAATGAGCACTTGAACTGGAGCTATCATTAGCAAAAAACTATTTTCAAATATTAGCTAATTAAATTTAAATTTTAAATGGAGGCAGCATTAAAATAGTTTCCTGTTAAGCATAACAAAATAGTTTTCTTAGGAACAATCTTTGGCTGTTGAAAATTGGAGATATACAGTGGGTACAAATTGTACACTGGATTTCAGACTTAGCATAAAAAATTTAGACTGGTATAAAATACATCATCAGTATTTTATAATCATGGATTATATGTCAAAATACTATTATGGAGGGGAATAAACTACAGTATTGTACCTGATGATTGTTGCCACCACATAATGTATTATGCATTTTGCTTTATTTTTACATATTTTAACACTTGATTTATTTGTTTATTAATTTCTCTATTTTTTAAAAAAATTATTTAAGTCACCATGATTTACAGTGATAGATTTTCATGCATGGGGGAGATATTTTCTCCCCACCATGGTAAATTCTGTTCTGTAGACCTACTGACCTATTGACCTATTGCTTTAGATCATTTGTTAACCCCTTACTATTTTTATTATAGCCCTCATATGAAAGTTTATTCTATGTCTGTCCCTCACACATAGTGTTTTAAGTAATACCAGCAAAACTAACCAAACAATAGTGTCTGTAATGGTCACATGCCACCAGTTTGCGAGAGTCATAAGAATCCATGACCACTCTATGGCAAGATGCCATGACTCATTGTCATGAACTTCACCTTGGTGCTCACGTGGCTGCCAGAACAATGAAAATAAAATTTCCATTTGGTGTCCATTGAAGTCAGGACCTGCGCTAAGCTCGTATATCCACCAGTCTTCTTATGCAGCTGGTTTTTGTTTTGTTAGTTTCTCAGTACTTTGAGATTGTCCTGGATGTGCCAGGAATTGAACCCAGTCTGATGTCTCCAGCTCTCCTGTGGAAGTCTTAAAGGATTTTCATTGCAGGTAAGAAGCTTCCTTACAAGTAGGGAAGGAGGCTTTCTAGCCCCATCTCCCAAAATGCTAAGAATACTAGCCAGATAACAGTGTCTAGTTTCTTAGCCAGTGGCCTCAATCATGTCATACTCAGGGGTAACTTATTAACCATGAATAGATCACTGTGGTTTGTTGTGCTAAGTTGCTGCTGCTTTGCACACCTGATGCCAGGGTTTGTTGCAGGAAATCTGGAAAGAATTGATTTGCAGGGCAATGCTAGACAGAGAAAGCTGGAACTCCCGTATATACCAGCTGCCACCTGAGGCTGGGTCTGTTCCATCCAGTTGCCACAGTATGTTTCAGAGTGCGCCCAGTGCCCCGTTGAGAGCAAGCAAGAAATTCAGAAGTGTTACATAGACCTTCCACCTACAATAGGGCTAAAATCCAATCAGTGATAATGGTCTTGAGTTGGAAATATTGTGAACCAAATAGACAGGCAATGCACCAAATCTAACTAAAACTAACCTATCCTATATCAAATGCACCTAAAATCCTACAGTTGAGAAAAATAGTTGAGAAAAATGCTCTATAAAACGAAGCTATAAAACCAAGCTCCTGGAAGAGAGCAATGCAGAGTCTCTTGCCCCGAGCCTGGCTGTCTTCACCAGGGCCCCTTGGAGGGGATGGGTTGTGTTTCCCTCCCCACCCTGAGCAGAGCCTCGACAGTTGAAGATCTCTGGAACCCAGCCACAGCCACGCTCCAGGCCACTCTCCACACTTTCAGATGAGCCTTATGCATGAAGAAGCCAGTAGAGGAACCCAGGTGTGCGGGACCCATGGCCGAGATCTCCCAGGCTGCTTGGATTGGGACTGGGTTTCTTCCACCCAGATGCCCCGTTTTCCAGTAGCTAGGCAGCCACACCCACAAACTGCCCCTGGTGCAGTGTAATCCCATCAATGGCCAACATTCAGAGACTATAAAACCATGCTTCCGGAAGGGTGCGGCCTCTTACTGTCTAATTCTCCTTCTTGGAGAACCCGACAAGCTACCGAGAATATCTTGCCCGCATGGCAGAGCCTGGAAAGCTCCCCATGGCATATTCATACCCCAAATACTGTAAAAAATATATACATACCTCTCGGAGAGCCCGGCAAGATACCAAGAGTATCCCGCCCACATTGGCAGAGCTGGCAAGCTACCCGTGGCGTATTTGATATGCTGAAAACAGTAACGATAGGTCTCATCCCCCGTGCCCTGAAAGAGCCTCCAATCACTGGGAAAGCTGCTAAAATCTCAGGGCTGAGTGTAATAGAGATGTTACTGGTGCCCGCCTGAGTAAATCAACGAACAAAGGGATGACAGTGATACAATGATAGTGAAAAACATAATCTACTTTTAAAGTCTATTTTATACTCATGCTAAACTTCTCATGTAATTAATTGTTGAATATCTCATGCAATTTATCTAGAACTATACAGGAAGTGAAAATGCTTATATAGATTCTAGCCATTACCCATGTTTGAGCACACTTAAACTAACTAAAGTTTAAAGCACCAAACTAACACTAACTGCTGGATGATGGGGTCAGGACTGAAATGGGGCATCCTTTTTCTCTGTCTCTGGCTGCAGCTAGAAGCAAGATAGATAGTCAGGCGAAGGCTATTGGCTTTTGCAGGGTGTGGCTTGCTGGGAGGTTCAGCTTGTTGTCCCTTTATGAAGGGTACAATGCCTCTTAAGTATGAGGGCATCATGGATTATATCACCAACCTGAAAAAAAGGATCAAAATTCAAAATTTGAGTTTCTACTGACTATTGCTTTTGCATTATCAGAAAGCCAAAAATCCCTGCAAGTTGAATCGTTACAAGTCAGGGACCACCTATTTCACCAGAGTTAAAACCCTAAGAGAATAGTAAATGATGAGGGCTGCACGACAGGAAGATTAGTATCAGCTTACTTAAAAACACTGGGAACTTTGGGGGAGGGAGATGGGGTACCCAGCTGATGGATATTGGAATTATGTGCACCAGAAATCATTAATAACAGTGCTATAAATCACACAACCTCGATTAAAATGAAATTAAACAAAACTAAACAAAAAAGAGATACCCTGATAATAAAACACATTAGAAAATGCACAGATGAGTGACTTCCCAAAGTCCATTTTTGTTTTGGGAAGAAATACTTCCTGCTGTAATTCAATGTACATGAGTGCATGTCCTTTCTTCCACGGCCAGTCTTCAGCTTCTTTCTTTTTTATTTGCAGAGAAAAACCACAACAAGCTCACAATTTTATACGAGAGCTGATGTGCTTACATTCCTCGCAGACTCTAAAATTGTCATCACCCCCTTGGTAGCTGTTTGGACACGAAAGAAAACTTGACATGTGCAAAAATTTTGTTGGTTTCTAATCATTTTGCCATATTCAGTCGTGGACATATTTTTTTTATTGTTGCATTCTGTTAATGTGTATGGGATTGTTTTGTGTGTGTTTCTATGCATGCTGACAAGAAAGAGTAGTTGAGGATATGGGCATGGGTGTTTTTACTACTGTGGCAATAATGTTTTACATTTCAACAGGGTCGGCCCAATCACAGCCACTAGCAAAGCACCAGAGGTCTCAGGAATGTGATGCATTGTGCAAACACTGCAAGTGCTTTGGCCATCCAGAATCACTTATTACCTTTCTGTCCAGAAGTACAGAATGGGGATGGGGTGCTGATCCACAGAGAAAAATAATAAAACATTTCCCAGGTGGTTTTATCTGGAAACTCAGAACATTCTTCAGGGTTTTCTCTGCAAATCTTTATTGTTCTCATCAGATCTCAATAAAAGAGGAAGAGAACAACTGTTATTGGCTGCCCTTTTACAAGCTCCGAGATGGAAAGATTTGGATTTCGAAGAGAGGACGGAGTCAGGCAGTGATGGGTCAATTACATGGGGCCCTGCCTAGTCAAGACTGCCTTGGGGCAGCCAACTGACCCCTGGCATGTCAATTCTTGTTACATTCACCATTTTCTCAAGTGTTTGTGTTTAAAATAGATGAGAGTTGAGCAGAGAGACAGCCGGGATTTAGACTTTCCTTATTCTCTTGCTTTATCACATATACAGATAATCTGTGTCCATATATGTATATATATGTGTGTGTGTGTGTGTGTGTGTGTGTGTGTGTGTCTTTATCTCTTCCTTTTCTTTTGTCTTCTTTACCTCCTTGCTACCATTTCTTAATTTCTGTTCCCTATACTTTTCATTTAACATCACTTTTATTTTCCATTTCCCTGTGGTGGAGTTCAAGTCCTAGGTGAGGCTTATTTTGTTGGAGGTTGCCAACCTCAGGTTCAACGCGAAAACCTTCTGGGGTAGGAGCTGCCAGATTTGGCCACTAGGGGGTGCAGTGGAATAGCTGTGGTTTCAGCAGCTGCTGGAAGGCGGTTCAGGACGCCTCCTCTCTGGTGAGGGGGAGACAAGGGAGAATGGAACAGACAGGGAGGGAATGTGGAAACAGAGGCAGCGAAAACGCTTTCTGGTATATGAGTGATCGGACCTATAGGTCCGCTTCATTCACAGTCATGGATATAAAGTGTGTGTGTGTGTGTGTGAGTGTGTGTGTGTGTGTGTGTGTGTGTGTGTGTGTGTGTGTGTGCAAGTTTCTACTTACTTACCTGCGGTCACTAATTTTCTGGGCAAATTTCTTCATTTCTAAAACTTGTGACTGTGAACTAGCTGGTCTCCGTAGCTCCTTTCGTCCATATTTCTAAGCAGTGTCTGAGCAAGTGTGGGCAAGTTGACAGAGTCAAACAGGAGAGAGGCAGCCACGAGCAGATGAGCTGGTCTGTCTTCGTAGGGGGCTCCTGATTGACGGGAGAGCCCTGAATGCTGTGAGGATTCCCGCCTTGCATGGGGTTCTCTGGGGTCCCCCTACATGCCTGACCGTGTCTTTTCGGGTTCGAGGTTTGAAAATGCATTTTTTAGGCTGTGACTGAAGCGGGATCCGAGTGAACGTTCTTGGTGTCTTTCCCCCTGACACGTACATGACTGATTTCTAAGTCAGGCTGTGCCATCTTTTGGTGCTTGTCTTACATGACAAACTCATTTGTCTCCAGGAGCTGGGAAGCGGCGCTCTGAGGAGACGAGCTGCTTCTCCAGGCACGTGGCCGCAAGGAGCATCGTGTGTTTGCTGACCTCCAGGCTGGGTCCTGGAGCCGTGGAGGCCAACTGGACCCTCGCAGGCAGAGAGGGTCCAGAGATCTCAGGATCCAGAGACATTTCTGTGTGGGAGGAGGAACACAATTATGCTTGTGGTGTGGAGGCCGAATGGAAAAGATGTGAGTGGAGTCAGTGTGGCTATGCAGAGCTTGAGGCTTCCACTGAAATGTGGCTTAGACAGAGCTGCCTGAATGGAAGAGGAAGGAGGGTGGGTAGTGGCGTCTCTTTGGCGCTGGGGAGCTTTGCTGGTGATATTTTTCACTGCAGAGAGTCTCTTGTTTGCACGCCTGGCTGTCTTCCCTGGGGCATCTCGGAAGGGATGGGCTCCAGCTTCCCTCCCCACCCCGAGCAGAGCTCCCGGCAGCCCAACACCACCGGAACCTAGCTACAGCCATGCTCGAGGCCCCTCTCCACCCTCTCCACACGTTCAGACAGGCCTCATGCATGAAGGTACCGGCAGAGGAACCCAGGTGTGTGGAGTCCCATCAACGGCCACCATCTAGAGAGAGATTTAGCAAGCTCCCAGAAGCGATATCTTGTAGCCTACTTCTCCCTGGGTGATGGTGGTTTGGGAACTGCTCCCTCTCTCCAGGCCTGAGAGGTTGATCCAGGCCTGTGATTTGCAGAGAAAAAGCAGCCAGAGTTCCCTTCTGGTTCTTCCCCTTCCCTTTTCTTCTCCCCTCCTGTTCTTCTTCCTCCCTCCCTCCCTCCCTCCCTCCCTCCCTCCCTCCCTCCCTCCCTCCCTCCCTCCCTTCCTCCCTCCCTCCCTCCTTCCTTCCTTCCTTCCTTCCTTCCTTCCTTCCTTCCTTCCTTCCTTCCTTCCTTCCTTCCTTCCTTCCTTCCTTCCTTTCTCCATTCCTTCCTCCCTTCTTCCTTCCTTCTTCCATCCCTCCCTCTCTCCCCCTCCCTTATTTTTCCTTTCTTTCCTTCTTTTAATTGATACATAGATTTTATTCATTTATTCATTTCTTTTTATTTTTATTTTTTTAAATCACATCCAGTGGTGCTCAGGGACTGTCTCTGGCTCTGGGCAGTTGGCAGGGCTCAGGGACAATGTAGAGAGCCAGGGTGGACCCAGCCTAGAAGAGCCTTAAGCCCTATCTTATCTCTCTGGTCCTTATAATATTTCTAGTTTGTTTGTGGGTCACACCTGCTGTTGCCCGGGCTATAACCGGCCCTGTTTTCTCTCCAGTCTGGGGGTTCACTCCTGGCAGTGCTGGGGAGACCGGGCCAGCCAAGGATCAAACCCGGCCTCTAGAATTCAAAGCATGTGTTCAGTCTGGCCTGTGTCGTTTCTTACTGCAGCTTGGGCCTCCAGCCTGGGAAATAGAAATTGTATGGACGGAATAAGGGTCCTGAGTGTCTCTGGCCTGAGGTGACTTTGGAAATCGTTTCTGTGCGTGTCAGTCTCCTATCCCCAGAGCTGTCAGTTTACATGGCCCGTGCTCCTGAGTGCACACCTGGAGAGCTCTCGGCTCAGACAACCTGAGGTCGCCCTACATCCTGCATCTGCTTGCCAAAAGCAAAAGCAAAACCCTACTTTTTCTAAGCACCTGTTTTTTTCATCTTCAAGGGGAATCAGAAGGTTGATGCCCGTGGTATGATCATGTCATGAAGACCAGAAGAGCT
The DNA here is from genome assembly GCF_027595985.1 of Sorex araneus. Taxonomy (NCBI): domain Eukaryota; kingdom Metazoa; phylum Chordata; class Mammalia; order Eulipotyphla; family Soricidae; genus Sorex; species Sorex araneus. The sequence goes on along the minus strand of NC_073303.1, from coordinate 92,010,528 downwards.
GGCACCGAGGCATGGAGGTGCCCAGCGCCAGAGGCCTCGGACCAGGTTGGTGGGTGGGGACAATCTCCTCGGCTCCTCGCAGGGACATTCATCTCCTTCCTCCCTGGGGTTCTCTGGGCTGCTCAGTGGCTCCTGCCCTCTTGGATGCGTCTATGGGAAGGAGGGTCCGGAGCAGGAGATTCAGTGCCGTGGCTGTCAGCTTCCCGGCAGGGTAGCCCTCCTACCCAGCTGCTGCCAGGGCTTCTCTGCCAACTGCTGGGATGTGGGGCGAGATCTAGCCGGGAAAGGGTCTCAGAATGCTACCTGGGAGGGTAGGAGAGGGATGGGAGAAGAAACAGTTGTCCTGTCGGGTGCCCTGGGCATCTCTTGTTGATCCCTAAGCTGTGGCGCTTTTGAAAGACCGAGTCTTTATCCTCAGCGTCCTGGTGATTAAACAATATCTTCCCTACAGGGCACTGGGGGAATTGAAAGTCCTGACTACAAGATGCCCTGGCATCATGCCCAGCACTAAGTAAGTGCTTAGCAAAAATCAGTGCTTACTCAAGGTCTGTGAAGTTCCCAGTGGAAAGGGGAGTGTAAGATCAAGTGTCACCGGGCAGCCCTGGGGTCCAGCCCCCGCAAACTGCTGGAGGAACTCTCCTGTCTTTTTCCTGTGAAAAGCACAGGTCATGCGGGAGCTCCAGCCCTTGGATTAAGTCCCAGGGTGCGAATGTGTGTTATTCCTAGTGGTGGGGCTTGGGCTTTACAATCTAATGCTGAAAATGAGAAAAATTACAAATCCAGCCAATGTCCTCCCGGATGGAGAGTGAAACCCAGGTTTTGGGGACACGGATGGCAAGCTTAGACCGCTTGAGATGGCAAGGGGAGTCAGGAGGGAGCCGGGGCAGCTGCTGGCCACACTGATATCCTCTGAGGTCGGCGCCAGTCTCAGACCAGCAAAGAAGCATGTCCACTGGGCAACTTAACTCGGGGACAATGCTTCACCCCGGAGTCCCACGGCGAGCCAGGGGGGCAGAGCTGGTATTTTGTGGGGGAGTGGATATTAGGGGGAGTCGCTATCCTTCTGCAATGACATGTTAATCTTCCTGACTTTCTCATTAAATTTGTTCTCCGGTCCTCTCCACTTTACAGATGGATTTTGTTCAAGACACACAGCTATCGAGTGGCAGAGCTGAGAATCCCAGCCGACTGTTGTCTGGTCCTGGGACTATCCACTGCCTGTGGCTTAGACCAGAGAGAGACAGGAAGAGATTCTACCTGGGTCTCAGGAATGTGACCTCCTCTGAGAGCCTGATATGCAGGGCTGAGCAGGGAATGGGGGCTTTACAGTGACCCCTGTGGGTGTTGAAGGCTGGGAAACACAGACGTAGAACTGCCTCCATGCATCAAGCCTGCAGGAAGGATGTTTCCAGGCCTGAGCAGGGTCAGTCACTGGGGTCAGTCACTCCCACAGACTCTGGGCCCTCCCACAGCTATGCCAACACTCCCCCCCCCCCCCATCCTTCCTCACAAACAAAACACCTGATCGACTGGTGAGATGCTGGTGCCTTGAGGAAAACAGGATGCCAGTTCTTTGGAAAGGAAGTCTGACTTCTAGGGGGAAACCTGCCATACCTTGAGGTGGGGCATGGTGGGCACTGTTAACCGGCGAGCCCTTTAGCCTGGCAAGTCCTGGGAAGACTGTCCAGCAAAGTGACACTGAGACCAGGACAGGACGCAGGGGCTTGACTCGGAAAGGCAGGGCAGAATCCCTGGGTCGCTGAGGACCCACCACCACAGAAAACCCAAAGAGGGCTGTGCAGGGGGAGCCTTGAGGTGTGTGTGTGGAGGGTGGGGTAGGGGTGTGGGACAAAGAACAATAAAGGACACAGGCACTCAAGTGCCTTCCAGGGGCTGCCCTCTGCTAGGGGTCCACCCGGGGTGCAGCTTCCTCAAGCTCTTCCAGCCAGGCTGAGGGGCAAGGAGAACGACACACGGGGCAAATGCGGAGGACAAGCAACGTCCCTGAAGGGCACCCCAGGGTTTATGTAACTGCCCTCCACCCAGGGGCTCGGGGAGCTGGACAGGCAGAGCCCGAGCCCTGGAAAGCATGCAAGATCTCTCGCTTTGTGTCTTTGCAAATAGAGGGAGTGGTGTGGGGGGAGCAAAGAGACACCAGAGTTCAGGAAGCCCAGGGAGCTTGACAGAGCAGGACATTCGCCCATCTCCTTGTGTTTCTCCTGTCAGGCTTGGGGTGTGTGTGTGGGGGGGGTGGGGTCCCAGTGCGCGGCTCTGTCCCAGCCCACTCCCGCGCTGGGTGACCTTGGGTGAGCCGCTCGACCTCTCTGGGCCGCAGTTTCCCAGGGCCTGGGTCCGGGCGATGCAGTCATCCTAGAGCATCACCGTCCGGCCCAGGCCCAGGGGGGCGGGGTGGAGATGGGGGGCGGGGGGAGAGGGCCGGGCGGGAGGCGCCCCCGGACGCCCGCGGGGCGCGCGGCTCGGGCGGGCGCGGGCGCAGCGCGCAGGCGCGGGGCGGGGCGCGGCGGCTCGGCGCGCGCGGGTCGGAGCGCGCGGCGCGAGGCTGAGCTGGGCCGGGCGGCGGCTGGCGGGGCTCGCAGGGACCGCCCGAGGCTCTCGGAGCGCGCCCGTCCGCGTCCCGCTCCGGCCGCCGCGGGCGCGGGGCAGGAAGCGCGCCCGCACCGCAGCCCACAGCCTAGGCGCGGGGGGCACTGCGCGGCCGGCCGGCTCCCCGACCGGGTGTGCCGCCGCCCGGCCGCCCGCCCGGCTTGGCTCCGCCGCGCCGCGGGCCGCCGGCAGAGTCTTGGGGGGGCGGTTTCGCGCCGCGGGGGCGCGCGCGCCGGCTCTGGGTGGGGGGCGCGGGGCCGCCGCTGCCCGCCCGCCCGCCTCGTCTCCAGGTCCCGGGCCCCGGCTGCGGGCGAGCATGGAGGAGAAGTACCTGCCGGAGCTGATGGCGGAGAAGGACTCGCTGGACCCCTCCTTCACGCACGCTCTGCGGCTGGTGAACCAAGGTGAGGGGCGCGCGCTGCCCGGCAACTGCCCCCCGCGGCCGTTGGGGGCCCCCACGGCGAGCCGGGACCTGGTGTCGGCGCGGGGCGCGCGGGGCGCGCGGGACCCGGACTGTGGGACTGGCTGGAGACAGACCCGGGGGACGCTGGGGGGCAAGGCGGGGGGCACCCGGGGAAGGGTCCCGGAGGGTTCGAGGGTGAGCGGGGAGGGGGGGAAGAAGGGACTCCCTGGGGCGGGGTAGGGGGCAGCCCGAGGTGTGATTTTGGGGGGAACGTGCGGAGGAAGGAGCAAGGAGCGGCTGGATGCGCCTTGAAGGAAGCCTTGGGGGACTCGAGGATGCCCGGGGAAAACTTGGGGAGGGGGGAGGCCCGCGAACATCGGGGGCTTGGTTGGGGCGGGGGTGGGCAGGCTGGATGCTGATCTCCGGGTGTGAGGTGTCTCACGAACCCGGGCAAGAGCCGGAGTCCCACGGAAGGGGTCCAGGGGGTTCAGTGCCAGGAAAGGGGAAGGAACAGGTGCGTGGACCGGTGGGGAAGTTGGCGTTCCCGGGGGTCAGGCCCGCACTGGAGCATCTTAAAGGGGGTCCGGTGCATGCAGGGGCAGCCTCTCTCTCTCCTCCGGTGCCCGGGCTCCAGCGTGGGTGGTTCCCCCATCCCGGGGCTGGGCAGCTCCTGCCAAGTCTTGGAGAGAGGGGTTGCTGTGGGGGTAAGAGAGGGGACCCCCCCCCCCCCCCGGCTTGGCTTGCCTGCCCTCATTGGTGGCTGGCTGGCTTGGCGTCCGGACCCCTCCTGGCCCAGGCGTCTGTGCTACCTGTGTCATTGTGGTTCCACATCGGTCAGCGCGGAGTGGAAAGCGTCCTGGGAGGCCGGGGGACCCTGGCACGGGGGTTTATGGAGGCGTGCCTGTCCCGAGGACACTGTTCCCTGGCTTGTTCCTTCTCATACTTCCCGAGTAGTCTTCTGGGATGGACGGTAACTGAAGGCTCCTGTCTCCACACCCATGCTCCGCTCCTCCCTTGCAACCCATATGCGTTTCAGATAAAGGGGTGCTTGGCGGCGGTGGTGGGGGGGCAGTGGGCTCCTCTCCTGATGAGTGAGGGTAGAAACAATCGGGTCCCATCTCCCAGCTTTTGCTTGAATTTAACTTAGTGTGTTTCCCCGAGTCCGGTCAGGTCTGTTGGTCTTCATAGCATCGGTGGCTCTTTTCTTGGTTGCAAGTGGAAGATGTAACAAACATCTTCCGCATGCATGTAGCGATCTATCTGTGGTTTGAAGTAGCAACCTCCGGTATTTGTCTATTACAAATTGCAATTTGCATCCGGTTCCAGTCAGATGTGCGTGGCGGTGCTGGTGCTGATGGATAGACGCCCTGTCTCCCAGAACGTAAAGCATTGGTATTTGTCCGGGGAAAGGAAATCAGTTCACAGAGTGTTGTCGTTTTATTTTTATTTCGGGCTTATTTTTATTATTTTCACAGGCGTGTAGAAAAGTAATGCGTTTTTTACAGAAAAAGAGAAAAGTTTTATTCCCCCTGCGCTGGCGAACCATCCTATACCTGGGTTGTTATTCTTTGCTTTTTATGATTTACAGGGATCTTTTGTTGGCTCCTGGGGTGTAATCCCTTTGAAAGGAATTTCTTTGTACACCGTGTGCAACCATTGGCATTAGAAATATTCTGAAATAGGAAATCAAGTGCTTGTATTAAGTAGCTGAATCAAAGTTGTATTCAATGACTGATAGTGCAAAAGTGTAATGAGTTATTTATAAGTCAGAATTGTGTGTGTGTGTGTGTGTGTGTCTTGTCTGTCTGTCCCTGTGTATCCCGGTGTCTGTCAGTGTGTCTAGTCTGCTTGCATTGGCCCTTTGTTGCAATAGTGTTGTCTTGTACATTCTTTTGGTTTCTGTTTTTGCTAGGTTAATGGCTTCCAGTTTCTTGAAACAGATATTAGACCGTGTTGCTGTTTAAGAGGGTTTTATTTGTCAGATTTTGAACCTCATTACTTGGTCATCAGAATTGTAATTCCTGTAAGATACAGTTTCTCACATGGAGCAGCTTTGTGAAGGAAGACGGAGTTGCTACACAGATGCTTTTATTCCTATTCATTTAGATGATTTCAGACTGGAACATTTCCCCCTTAAATCTTAGGCTACAACACAGAAGGCTAAGCTCTATCATCTAAAATATTAATTATTTTCTGTTATGTAACTCCCAAATTACAAGTACATTTTGAAAATAGTGTCTTGGATCTGAATGTGATTAGAAAGCTTTGGTTTTAAATCTGTTAACCATCCAATCCCTGAAGCCTTTTTATTCTTATTTAGCCCTATTATTTGCCTCTGAAGGAAACTTTTTTTTAAGAGATTATTTCAGGTCTTTCTGCTCGAACCAATATTCCAGCTCCAACTTACTCAGTTTTGATAGCTCAGCAACGTAGGAGCCCTTATTTAATTGTGGAGTGGTATGAAACAAATACTTGCTAACAAATGTTAACTAACAGATGTTAAAAACACCTAACGTTTACATAGTAGTTCAAAGTTTCCAAGACTCTTTAAGGTTCACAGTATCTAGTTCTATTATCAGACTTGCATTCTGGTGAGTCAGATATACATATCTCTGTTTTTCAGTGAAGGGACCTAGGGCTTAAGCAGGTAGGCAGCTGGGGATTTAATTTAAGCTCAGGTCTTCTGTTTCTGAAGATCACTATACTTTGTGTTACTCTTTCCAGAAAAACAAAACAAACAATACAAGACAGTGTAAAGAAATGTTGCCCACATGCTAATTTAAAGCTTAGTAAAGATGTACGGCATTAATATGCTTGCTTCCTGCTGATTGGATTTCTGAGAAAGTATTTTTTCCCCCTTGTATTTGTCTAGTGCTCATCTTTGAGTAACCAGCATTTTTGCGAGGTTTATTCTGTAGGATTTTAATGTTCAGGCCAAGACTCTCTTTAGTATTAAAATACCTTTCCATGACTAATGGCATTTCTTTACGGTAAGGAAACCACTTATGATTAAATAAGGTAATAGTCACAGAAATTAGTATTTGTAAGCATTAATCAACTTCCTAGATGAATTACATATTTTTAAATAATCTTTAGGAATATCAGCTGGGATGTCATCTCTGTATGTGATTCTGTGTTGCCATCAGCTACCTTTTGTAATTTGTTCCAAATACTTATTTCATAGGTGGTTATTGATTGCTAATTTTTATTTTCTCAGGATAACTGGTTCTCCTTCTCATCCTGTGAGTATTTAATACTTTTGTTCCGTTACTGAAAGCAGTGTGTGCTGTTTACGTGGTATTAAAGCCCAATCAAAGAACATAGACTTTAGTATTCTTTACCCACTCCATCCGCCCAACCCCCCCTTGCAGGAACACACTCAAGTGCCATAGAGTGGATTGATACTGTGGTTTCTTGCCAACAAGGTTAATTGGAGATGAAAGTAGCATTGCATGTTTCATCTTATACTTGCTGGTAGGGGATGTGCTGACTCTTACTAAAAAACACTTCGGAAAATTCGTATGCATTATGATTTAATCCCACTCTCTGGCATTGCTCTGGATGGTTTTCCGTCCATGCCAAGTAACCATTAAATAAGATTACATAACCCTGTATTTTTAATTACGTGTTATAATATATGGATTGGTAGCTGGTTCTCTGCCAAGTTATATTTAGTTGCCAGTTACAAGAGGAAGTAGAGCAAAGGATTCAAGATTGAGGTGGTCTGTTTGAATCTAGATAAAGTGCTTTTGGCGCGGATGTGGGGAGAAGGGGACTCTCCTTCACTGCTGGTGGGAATGCCGACGGGTTCATTCAGCCTTTCTGGAAAACAATATGGACGATTCTCAAAAAAACTAGAAAAATTACATGAGGGGGTGACACATACATAATCAAGTGCTATTGGTATTTTAATGTGCTTTTCATATAATATCATTTTCTCTAATACTAGTATTCTTGGTGTTTCAGGTCACAGGTTTGGTCAGAATATATAATAAGAGAGAAGCTAGTTACTTAGCTCTGTATGCATTTCTTCTTTCAGCAAAATGTGAAAGTGTCAGTAGGGGAGAGGGAGAATGCTGCTTTGGAAATTAGTTTTTATTTGCTTGAATGCTGTGAGCCCTGTAATGAGAGCAAAGAATGAGAGTTAATATTGCAAAACTAGTTTTAGCTGTGGTGTCTTCATGCAATTTTTTTTTGTGTGTGTGTGTGTGTGTGTTTAATGCCAAGGGGGATAGGAGGGGGCTATTTCATTTGTAATCGCTTTTCATAGGTTCAATTTGTGTTTTTGTGTTTTGTATTTTTGACAAGCCACTTCACCTTTTCTCAATTTTCTGGAGCGTGTGCATGGTTCACAGTGCTCCGGTCAGTGTGGCTTGCAGTACTCTGGCATCTGTGCTTTTGCCATGTGCTTAACTGAGAACCCACTGTGCCGCTGTGTATTATGGTGCTGTGTGTTGAAGCCAGGTCCTGGGCCAGTTTGTGCAGAGAGAAGATGGGGTGCCCTCTCTTGGCAGCTCCGGCTGTCCTGCCTTCCATAGGAAGTGGGAATTTCTGCTGTGGAGAAGCCCTCTCCTCCCCTGCGGAGTGTCTTAGCAGCACTTGAATCATTCCCTTGAAATAGTTACAGTATGGTTTAGATTTAAAATAAGTCACCAAACTGAAGTTGAGACGTCACAACATTTTTGAGGCAGGTCTCTGTGCCGAACTTGTTTGTGATTTTCATACTGGTAAGTTTAGTGATGTAGAGGTTGTTAGCCTGACTTTTCTCAGTTGTAGCGAGAGACTCCAGCAACTAAAGTGACTTAGCCGAGGTGCCTGACGCATCTGACAGTTCAAACTTTATTCTGTTTTCATCACACAGCACTTACCTTTAGAGGCAGGGAAGATAGATTTTACACATTCCGTAACACCAGAAAGGAGGATGGAAACTTCTTGTGGAAGTTGAAAGACATTCTCTGTATCTATCCACTTTATCCGTCATCCTTCACACATTTGCTCAAAGGTTATTTCCTCTCATCATGTCTTTCTCTGAATGGCTGAGAGAGCCAGTTTGCTTGTAAGCTGTAGTGGCCGGAAACTCATACTGTGTGCCGTGGGTCTCTTTGTCTTCCTTGGGAGAAGGTGAACTTTTCGGGAGGCCAGGTATGACATCTCTTTGTGTCTTTGGCATGTCCACAGAATTCCTCATGCATAGCCAGAGGTGAAAACTGGTGAACTCCAATCTTCATTTGAGTGTCCTATGTTGACTATCATAAAGGGAGAAATATTAGAAAGTGCATTTGAAATTCAGCAGCCACTGTACAGATCTGCTTGTTTCCACTTTAGAGCATCTGCATTCAGTGGGCACTGAAGAAGTCTCTCTATATGTTAATTATCATAAAGGAAGAAAGATTAGAGAGCACATTTAGAATTCAGCCGTCAAAATAGAGCTTTGCTTGTTTCCACTTTAAAGCATCAGCATTCAGGGGGTACTGAGGAAGTCTCTGAGCTCAACAATGTGAGAGAAGGTTCTAAGTGAATTTCAGTGTTAAACAAGCAGAAGAACATCTCAGTCTTCTTTAAATGTGGTAGCACAGTAGGGGTCCTTCTTTGGAAGATAATGAGGAAGTGTTTTTAGATCTGTGTTGAATCAGATGTTTATTTACTTTTATTCTTTTTTTGAGGAGCTTTCTAAGCCAGTGCATGATAATACAGTTAGCTCTTTCTCCAAATACCTAGTAAGATTTATTTAAAAAAAAAAAAAAAAGACTAAGCAAGCCATTTGGAGAGCCTGTCTATTGGTGGTGGGGGTGGGGTGGGAGGGCAGTAGGGGCAAAGGGAAGTTCTCCTATACCTTGCTGTCCTCTGGGCTTACTCCAGGTTCTGTGCTCAGGAATCACTTTTGGTGGGTGCTGGAGGGTGAGGTAGGTGGGATGCTGGAGATTGAACCCAGGTTGGTCCTGTGCAAGTGAAACATGCCGTGACTTCCCTACTGTCTCTCCAGTTCCCGGAGTCCCTGTCTCCTGCCAAATAAACCTAACCTGAAGGAGTTAACCTGCAGTGTCAGGTGCCAGGCACGCACCCAGAGCCAGAGGAACAACTGAAATTGCCGAGTGAATGCAAACAGTGACTTTATAGGACCTGCGTGCTCCTTGATCTAGTTTCTGCTAAGTGAAGATTGAAGTCTTTATTTTTTTTTAGCCTTTCTGCACCCCTCTCCCCAATGGATATAGAGTTTCATTAGGATTGGGGATAATGATTTTAGTAAAAGCTGCCAAATTGGGGGGTTCTGCATGGCTTTCCATGCAATCTCTGATCCCCACAGCATCTTGCAAGGTAGGTGGTTTTATCTCCTCCCTGCCGCCTTTGTTTTTTCAAATTCAGCATCTAAGACTCACAGAGGCAGAGTTCCTTGCACAGTTAAGATGCACAGCTTTGAGTAAATCAGGCTGAAATTTTAATCTGTCTAGCATTTTGATGGGGTGCTTTAAGAGACGCCATAAAAAGGACAGATTGAACATTGTTGCTTGTTTTTAAGTAAATGTTTCATTATAGCAGGCACCAGTTAGGAATTTCCTTTGGTGTTGATTTTTAAGAGAAGTTCCCAAAATGTGTTTTACCGAGGAGGAGGTCAAGTCACTTTCGTTTCCTATTTCTCCAGCGGTGCTTTCCATCTTCAGGAAGCACTTAAGGTAAGACTTTAACGTTTGCCTATTTCAGTGACCAAGGGAGGAAATGGGAAAAAAAATTGTATAGGAAGTTAAGTCAAATTCTTAATAAAATTTTTTATATAAGGAATCTCTCAGAGCCCCGTACTCTCTGTAGTCAGCAAGGTTGGTTACAGGTTTTCTGTCAGTGATTTCTGTTGGTTTATTATTTTATTATCTAAAATATTGGCTCACAAAAGAACAGAAAAGAAGCATGCTGAGAGCATACATAATGCATCTTCAAATAGTGATTTGACTCTATGAAACTGGGGGGGGGGGTGAAGTGGGCCTAGGGGTGGCACTTCCTTGCCTTGTAGTTGCTAATACTGTAGGTTGCCATTACTCAAGGGCTTTTTCTGGGTTAAATTTATATGCTTTCTTTTTAATTAACTTTTTCTAACTTAAAAAAGCAAATCGTTTCATTTTACAGGTGAGAAAACTAAAGGTGAAACAATTTGCCTACCATCAGACAGCTAATAAGTGATAAAAACCAGGATGTAAATGTGTAGGTACCCACCTCCAGAGCCCTGGACTGTAGAAACTCAAGTGCTCTTTCTGTTTTATTTTCTTGGGAATTTTATTTTTATTGTGCAATAACAGCTCTAATATTTAATGGCCTGTTATTAGGTATTAAATGTGAGCAGAAATGACTGTACAGAGGCAGATGGTGGTGTGATAGGATGGGATGGGGCCTTTTGTGATCAGTTGGCAGCATGGCAAGTCTGTGGGGATGGTATTGTATGGGAATTGACCTCCTAAGGGAAGAAGTACTACAGAAAGCTGCAGGATTTGGGGGAGGTGACACTTCCTAGCCTTGTAACCCTGCCTGGTTCTCCAGTTTCTGTTGACCCACCTGCAGAATTGGGACCTTATGTGGAGCTTTGTGTTTTAGACAGGAGGTAGCAGAGTCTAACTCATAATAATAAGTGTTTAATAGAGGTTACTTGCTCTTCTTACAGAATGTCCAGAAACAGGTGTGTGAGTATCTGCATCACTTCGTGACATAAAATATGGACTAATAACATAGAAATCACTTAGTTTCACTTCTTAGAGAAATTTTGTTACCTGAAAAGATTTTAGTTTTCCAGTACTGGAGATACTAGAGAAAAAAAAACCTATTCTTTAAGAAGCTTCTTTCATTAATACTCTACAAAATTAGCAACAGCGTTGATTGATTTTTATTATGCTATTCAGAGAGCAGTATCTGAAAATTAAATTCACAGATGAAACTTTCTTAAGCAGTTTTGTGACTCTACATCTGTTTATGGCTGGACACTCAGGGTTCACTTCATCCAATCACAAGGTAACAACTGGTCAACTATATACTTGCATAATTTTTTAAAATTCCGTAATTTTCCACCAATCAGCCCCTGCTGCTGTTTTAAGTACAGTTAAATGCTGTTTTAGTGTACACTTATGTACATTAAAAACTATCACCTGTCGTCCTATTGCTCATCGATTTGCTTTAGTGGGAGCCAGTAACATCTCCATTGGTTCCTGACGCATGCTAGTATAGCCCAAGGGTGTCTGCTCGCTCCAGGAACACGAAGAGCATCAAACCAGTCATTCAAGGTCTTGACGAAGAAGTCAGACCATCTTGTAGGTGGGTGGCCAGGTGTTCTTTTGACGTCCTGTGGAATGCAGTCGTTAATGGCTCTAGTCTAGTGGTTGTCTCCACTGGACATTAAAAGGTATATGGCATATTATTGATGTTCTTCCTTGATATAAGGAGCATGAGTATTTGAGTACACCCTTTTTGATCTCTCTTTTTGATTTAGATCTTACACTTGGGGTCACTGTTGGTTCAGCTCCAGTGGAGAAACTATAACGGAGAGAAAGGATTGTACCCTTTTTGGGGGAATTTTTTTTCCGTCACTATTTTTGCTGGTTGTGATCTTTGCTTCCACTAGATGGCACTGCGCATAGCTAGGTTACCCCACTGTGGTAGCTGGCTATTCCTGAATCTCACTAGATGTAACAGCACATTTGGATTGCTTCTGATTTTTGCAATTATTGAAAAAAAATTAGTATTTCTTACATTTTTAGAGGTATAAACTAACCAGTATTTCTAGACAATTATGAATTATTTTAGTTTTGTAACCACTATTTTTTTAGTCCTGAAGTTTGCTGAAACTTTTGCTTTGTTCATATTTTCTACATTTCTCTTCAATTCTGGTGACTCTCTTGTTAAGTTGTTTTGTTGTTCTAGTTCTTCAGATTAAAAAAAAAAGACTAGTAGCTTCTTTAGCTTGTTTCAGGGACATGGAGGTAATTATATTATGGAACTTAAAATTCTCCGAAAGTATTGGAAACGTTTTTCAAGTGCTAGACTAGTCCAGCAACATATGACTCCTGGTCCTGATAATCTGTTTATTTTATGGGGGAAGTGTATTGTTCTGACAGTTATTTGCATTGAAGTATGTAAGTCCAATCTTTGATTTCTGTCGGGAAACTACAAAAACTCTGCCAGCAGGTTTGTAAATCTGCTTCCTCCTGCCTTTTATTGTCTCCAACTAAAGTAGTCTTGATTATACCCGGTACAAAGTATGCTTAAAATAAAGGGGTGGGCAGGGTAGACATGGTTTCATTTTTAGTAAAATTTGGAACTAAGTAGTAGATCGTCAGAAGTCAACTGGATTCCAAATAGCTATAAAGTGGTTTCTTTGATTTCATGCATTTTCCAACTAAATAAGCTGTATGTGACTAAGTTTACTTCTCTGAATCTCCAGTCCCTAATGGCTCCTGGCAGTAATCCAGCCTCCTAGGTTGACTCTGAGGTGAAACTGTGTTTCCACGGTTGTTTGGTGTTCCTATACATTTTCATAGTATGCATTTGTTGCATTCTATATGAGATTATTATACATGCTCATGGTTTTTTTTTCTGTGTACATTGTGTTTTATATCCGGATTTCATGCATCACTCTTGGCCACCTGCCAGTGCAGTGGGTAATCTCAGCTTGTCTGTTGAGGACTGGTGTTCTCCGACCAGTTGGCTTTTCTGCCCTTTGCTTTCGTTTTTGGAATTCTTCACAAATACATACCTAGAAGCATATTCAGAAAAATTGCTCTTTTTATTTGTTGTGCAATGTTGACTAAATAATGGCTAACAAAACTGAAGACCCAAGACTATTTAAATAAGAGAACCTTAATTTGTCAGACAATTTTGTCAAGACTGTTTAAGTTAAGAACCACATTTTGCCAGACAAAAGATTTCACCTTTCTGCAAGCCACTTCTTTTTGGCTTCTGATTAGAATACCTGAGAACTGCTCTCGAACTTCAGTTCCCAGGTGTGGAAAACAGTGGTTGGAAACATAATAAAGCCACATTAGATGTTGTGAGGAGTGTAAGTGAGATGAAAAGTGAATCCATGGAAAGATGTTCTTGGCTGGCAGGTGGTGATAAGTATAAGTCCTCGCTCTCCCTGTAGCTTCACATTATCATCTTCACTTTCTATTGAGAACCTCATAATCCTTTGAGGGGATAGGCATGTGACAATACTAAGATTGTATTCAGTACCGTGATAGAGGAATGCACACAGTCACAGCATTCAGAGGCTCAGAGTAACTTCTGCTTTGTATTTGAGCCAAGGGGGCTTTCATGAGGATTTTGTTCAGAGAGCAACACATAAGTTAGACATTATCGCAGGCTGGAAACAACTTGCACGGGGAGGCTTCACTTTGCAAATCTTCCAACTTGTTGATTCCAGTCTCTCGTGTGTTTTTGCAATGTCTGCACATTCCTGCTTGTCATGAAGAATTGTAGGTATTATTTACTCATTGTCTTCCCTCCCCCCTTTATTTCTTATCATTAAAAACTTCTTTCCACTGCAGTAACTTTGCACACCAACACCATCAATAGTTTGGGCAACCATGTTACCTAAAATAAATGATAAAAGATTTTGTGAGAAACACTGAAATGTTCAGACACATTAGCAGGAATACTGGTAAGATGCTTTGTGACCTGTTTGATACAACACTTGCTTTAACCCACATTTGCTTTACCATTCTCCGTGTGTGTGTGTGTGTGTGTGTGTGTGTGTGTGTGTGTGTGTGTCTGTCTGGGGTGTGTGAGTGTATAGTCTCATGACCCATTTGATAGAAATACCATTGCCTACAAACACTTAAATGTCTTAGCACGAGCTCCTGAAGCATAAGGGCCTTTCCAACAACTTCATCCAGGTGGAACAGTGGGAAAATTAAGTCAGTCAATTCACGAAGTGTTCTTATCCCTGAGGTCCCCTCGCTACTTGGTGCAGTTTTGTTTTTTGCAAATCTGTCTCAGGACCATCCATTGCATTAGCTGTCAGGAGTCTCAGTTTAACGCTCTCTAGTCACCCTTTGCCTTTCATAGTGTACATCTTTTACAACCACACCCTCTAGTCGTCTGTAGAATGTCTCTCGGTGAGTTTCGTCTAATGATCCCTTAAAACTAGATTCAGACAGTACTCTCTCTTGGCAGGGAGGCCCTGGGGTCACTGGGCTCTCCCGTGGTGTGTCGTGTCCAGGAACACCCGAGGTCAGTGCTGCTCCAGCTCTGTGCTATTCTTGGTGGTGCTCAGTTTGATTACTTGGTTAATCATGGTGGTACCAAGAATCTTTAAAGTTACTTTTTCCTTTCATAATTAGTATTTTTTGTGGCGGGATCATTAGAGACTTTGTTGAGTCTCGTTCTGTCTTTCAACTCTTCCTCACAAATTTTCAACATCCATTAATGTTTCTTGCCTGATGGCGGCTGGGCTGGAGTGATAGCACAGTGGTAGGGCATTCGCCTTTCACGGGCCGACCTGTGTTCGATTCCTCCGCCCCTCTCGGAGAGCCCTGCAAGCTACCGAGAGTATCGCGCCCACACGGCAGAGCCTAGCAAGCTCCTCTTGGTGTATTTGATATGGCAAAAACAATATCAACAAATCTCACAATGCGAGATGCTACTGGTGCCCGCTTGAACAAATCGATGACAGTGACGGTGACCTGATGGCTGGAAGATGGCAATAAGAGGTCATTTCTTTTTTGACTCAATTATTCAATCTATGTTTATTGGTTTTCATTTTGTTGAAAAGGGACCATTTCGGAACCACCTTCCTCCATCTCTCACCTCCCTATATAAAGTCCTGATGTTCCTTGGATCAGATGGTCAGTAGTCCCAGTGCGCCCTGTATGTGCTGATGCTCACCTTCCCTCAGGCATGCTCCTCGGGGCCCTTGCCCAGTGCCCTGGGTCTTGTTGGTAGTATCGTCTCAGGTTTTTGAAAAGCTATGTCTTGACTTTCAGTAACTATATTATGGGATGTGTGTTTCCTTCCAACGTGCCATGTTTTTCTCCTGATGACTCCGCCCGCCCCTCCTGTGCAAGTGGTGTTTAGAAACCACGAGTAGGGGTGCTGGTGTGCTGGTGTGCTGTTGATTCAAAGCGCTTTCACCAGGGAGAGCTCAGAAATGGGTCAGTCTATTTCTGAGTGCTTTTTGCCTTTAGTTTTATTTATTTTTATCTTTTTATTTGGGGATCACAGCTGGCTGTGTTCAGGACTTCCTCCCTAGCTTGTTACTCAGGGGTCACTTCTGCAGGGACCCGGGAGACCGTATGGGGCACTGAGCATCAAAACCAAGTAAGTTGTGTATAAGACAAAGCACCCTTGCCCCGATACCATCTCTTAGGGGCCAGGTTCCTTTTGTCTCTATATTTATGTATCGGGGAATGAACTTCTCCCATAAGAGGCCAAATGGCTGTTTCATGGATTGTGCATCCTACGCAGTCAGGAAAGTAGCTTCAGAGAGAACTTTCAGTTATTGAACACACAGTGTGCTGCGTTTGTGCGGCCAACCTACTCATGACTGCTTGGCGTATTCTTCAGTACTAGAGAGTAGCTTTCCCAAGTCTACTAAAGACAGACACAGTCTGTCCACAAAAGCAGTCCACAAAAGTAACAATAAGATTTACAGAATGAACTTAAGGGCAGCTGTTAGCCCTTTCAGTTGTAGACCACTTCTCTTGTAAGGAGATTTTTTTGAATGTCATTTTCTTCTTTTCAGCTTGCCAGGGTTCTTATTTGCAAGATGATGGGCTTCTAAAATGTCAGTTGAGACAAAACTCCCTATTTTTATTGTCTCAAAATAGATTTGTTTGTTTGTGACTCACTTTGTTATTGGCGTGGCCTGTTTTTATCAAAGGACTTCCTTAGAGTAGCGCCTGGGTGTTGTCATGGAGTGACTCCGTCCTTGGGAGGTAAGTGTGTCTTTAGGAGGGGCCACATGTTGGCGACCCCCACCGGTGAGTGAACGAGCTCTGTGGGCACTGCCAGGGATGCCTGTGCCAAGGATAGGGGCTTGGCTGTTTGAAGTGTCTCTAATGGCTGTAAGATAAATGACTTTTAGTGATTGCTTACATCTTTTTTTTTTTTTTTAATTCCAGAAACTCATCAACTGTCTGCTTAGTGGTGGACAGTTTTGTCAGCGGGGCTCTGGCCCAGTTCCTTGTCAGAAGCTGTGTGAAACTTCACTCAATTCTTTCTCTGGATCCAGGGTGGTGGTTTGACAGTCCTGTGTCCTAGCACCATGCTGGCTTCTGTGGGCTGTTCTGGTCCCGTATTGTAAGGGAAGCAGGGCAAATCTCGCTTGGCTTTATTTGGATGGGTGGGTGAGTGGGTGGGTGGATGGGGAGGCAGAGGGACGACCCCAAGCAGTACTCCTGGAGCCTGGGGCTACTTCTGGCAATACTCTGTGAGACTCGGCCAAGCGAGCAGGCTAGGCCACACTGACAGTGCCGGGGGTTCCAGGACCACAGTCAGGGTGCTGGGGGAGGGAGAGAGTGCTGAGCGGGGAATTGAGCTGAGAGCCCTGTGTATGCAGGGTAGCTGCCACTGCCAACAGATCTCTCCCTAACTCCTGGTTTCATTCTAATCTTCCGTGTCGTGTCATGCTTTGATAGGGTATGAGGTTTGTGGTTCATCATTTTCAGTATGGAGTAGCGCCATACAAAAATTATACATCAGTTTCTCTATTTCCCTTAGGAAAAAAAAATTTTTTTTAAAACGTTATCTTTGTCTTTAATTAACAAAACTGCCCATAGTTTAGTGTAGCATCTACTCAAATGGGAAATCGCAGTTTTCTGTCTCATATGTGTATGGTCTATAATGGCTTAGAAATTAAAACCCAAAAAGTCATGATTTATAATATTCTATTGATTATATGTTGCATATGTGATGTATGTATATATCTACATTCACATACATATGCAGGACTAGAGCGATAGCACAGTGGGTAGGGTGTTTGGCTTGCACGCGGCCGACCTGGGTTTGATTCCTCCGTCCCTCTCAGACAGCCCAGCAAGCTACCGAGAGTATCCCGTCTGCACAGCAGAGCCTGGCAAGCTACCTGTGGCATATTCGAGATGCCAAAAACAGTAACAACAAGTCTCACAATGGAGACATTATGGTGCCCACTCGAGCAAATCGATGAACAATAGGACTAAAGTGCTACCTGTATGCATATATATGCATATATATATGTATATATATATATATATGCACACATACATATTTTTTTCCCCTCAGGTCAGAGTTAGTTTATATGAAAGAATTAAGTATTTTAACTTTTGGTTAATACTAATCTTTTGGAACTTTTATTTCTTCATTTTCCAAACAGAACTGAATTGCTAAGTGCTTGGCCTATTATAGATACTCAAAATGTTAATTCTTAGGGTTAGAGAGATATACAGGGTTCAGACATCTCACATCACTCGTCTGCTCTTGAAGTTCCTTGGCACTACTCCTGGGGTTCCCTGCGCACCACCAGGGGTCACTCTTGAGCACAGAATTGGTACAGTCCCTTAATCATTTCCCTGAAAAAGTTAACTTCTTACTGCAGAGTTCATTGGGTTAGAAGAACATTATTCTTCTTTATCCCCATGTATGAATTTCAACATGAAATTGTAGATACAAAGTTATCAATCATGATGTTCTAGTTCTTGAAACCTTTATTTAGGGAACTTTATTTAGGGAACAACTGCTTTTTGTTGGTTGTTGGTGCACCATATTCACTTTGACAGAATTCTTTCCTTCACTCCCTCCCTCCCACCTTCCCTCCATCTCTCCTTCCCTCCCTCCCTCCATCCCTCCTTCTCTCTTTCCTTCAAGAATATGTGACTCCAGGAATTGAATTCAGGCCAGGTTCATGCAAGACAAACACCTTCTCTGCTGTACTGTCTCTTTAGTCCTGAGTAAAAGAAGGGTTTTCACAGGGCTGTTTCCCTTTTATTGAGCTTCTAGCTAATGATTTTGAGAGGAGAGCCTCCATGTCTCAGGCGAGTATGCCCACTCTGCCGTGAACACTGGGGCATGAGCTTTGGATCTGGAGTCCAGAGAGCAGTGTGGAGTTCCCCCCTGCCGACCTGTTGACATGCACCTTTACCTGTTTAAGCTCTGGTGCACTTTGGTGGGGCAGGTATAGTGTTGACTCCTAGGTCATTATTAAAGTGCTTGGTTTCCATAACCTGGGGCTTTCATTCTCTACTGGATCCCGCAGTGCCCAGAAGAGGGCCTGGCACCCTGAAGTTTGTTGAGTGAATAATATGTGGGAAAACATTTTGCTTGTGTCTAGATTATAAAGTGAAAGCGGAATTAAGCATGTATTAAAACATAGGGCTGGAAGATGAGAAATAAAGTAGAACATACAGTGAGTGACTAAGAACACGAATGTGTTTCAAAATCTGGAGCACCATTAAAAGTTGCTATGCAGGGGATTGACACAGGCAGCTCTATTTTAGAAAGATCATTTAGACTATTAAATGGTACAGTGCAGAATTCTGTAATTTTGAAGTTACATATGGTATTTCTAGATGTGTGCTTCCACTAAAAACATGCATTGCTTTGTATTTCAAGTCATGGTAGAGGAGGAGAGTCCCCAGGGAGAGTTGGCAAAATCAAAAGAGGAAAAGGGTATCCACAGGAAGGAGAGAATTCTGGAACCATGGTAGCACTGAAAGACCAGGAAGAGAATAAGATATGCTCAGTTGTCCTTTTCTTCCCAAAGACTTCATAAGGTGTACGGTTATTCAAATTACACTTTGCAGATAATTTTGTATGTGTGTGTGTGTGTGTGTGTGTGTGTGTGTGATACATTATTTTTAAGGAGAGATCTTGAAATTTGTCACTGTCAGCAGTGTTTAAGCAGAATAGAGTCTCTGTTGAACCGTAAGAGCTGCTAGGAGTTTGAAAGAGAGCCTTTGCTACGAACGGCTCAGGAAATGTGATACTTAATCACAGGCTTGTCTATCCACAAAGCTTAATGAGTCCTGCTAGTCTCTTTACATCAGTGACCACAAGTCTCTTAAATTGACTGTGATTTGGTTCACACTTTGCCTGAAGTGTTTGCATTTAAATGATATATTCTGTGGCTTTCCATGCCACTTCAGCATGTACATGTTGACATTACTAGTTTCCTTGTGAACGTCGTTGAATCGCGTTGCTCCTTCAGCCGGCATTGCATGCTTCCGATTCCACTGCGAGCGCCGCTGACAGGGCTGACTAGGTGCCTCAGGGCGAGACCCTGGGGACATACTCGGAGTTTAGCTTAGAGACAACATTGGAAGCAAAGGTATACACTTCTGTAGCGAAGAAACTTTGGTCACATAATCTTCCACACTAGAAACCTTGGACAGATATTATTTTGCCTAACTCCTTTCATTTAGGGGTTAGGGAAGGCGTGATCTGTGTCTGCCTTGTTAGTTCCTTCACTAGGCTCTGAGTTTCTATGTTTGGTCTTTGGAATAGGTGACAGGCACCTCATCAGAAGTGATTGGAGCTGCATTTTTATTGCAATCTATGAAATAATGAGCCAAAAAAGAGGTCTAGGAGGAAGGTCCACAAATAGATGCCCTTTTCAGAGGATGGCTTTAGCCTCTTTGTCAACTGGCTACTTGGATACTCCACTGTCCCCATTCGGTTCCAAGAGGAATGTAGTAGAGCCTTAGTTTTTTTCCCACTGGTCATGATGTCATATATACATATTTAACTTTAGTAATTTAAATATGTCAGTGACATTTTGTTTTTCAGTTCCTTTGTCCACAAGTCACTAGGAATTTATGAAATGTTGTCTCATCATTTATTTAATTTCATTTAAAATGCCTCCTTATGTAACCTTTACAAATCCTTCTCCAGAATATTTTTTTTTATCTATTAGAAAAATGTCCATGATAATTCTGAAGTGCCCTGATTTGAGTTTCTTGTTTGGAGAAAAATACCTCAACACATATCATCACATAGACACAAAGTGGGGAGGGGGAAGTATTTCTTCTGATAACTCAGAGCGCCTATACAGAATATGTCACAAACACGGTCATGGTCTTTGTCTTGCACCTTAACATGCAGCATGCTAAAAGCTAGCCAGATGCCTCAGGGTAGTACACCGTACTGTGTCTTGCTTTAATACCTAGGACGTTACTTGAGTTGCCTATTCCTTTTAGTGTTAGGTACTTGTATTCTGCATGTTATGTCTTCATGTTATTCCAAATCTTTGATGAACCCACTTATGTTATTCAGTACCTTCCAAGTTATTTATGGCTTGGGTCAGGAATTAAGCACTGTAAATGTCTCTTATTCCATATAACTCAGTAGGAATTAATTTCCCCAAGATAGTGAAGTTGAGGGAGATGCATCTATATAGAGAAAGCAGAAACAACTTGCTTATTTTGTTTTCCAATTTTCGGATTCATAGGTTTTGATATTTATAATGGAATTGGAAAACTGTAAAGGAGAGTTTGTTTTCAGTGGCTCTTGACTCAAAATACTGTGCACTTTATATGTAGGGTTCATGAGAAGTAAAACTTCCCTTAGTTTAATAGATGGGAAGTAAATCTAAAATGGTCCTCCCTATGTCAAAATCAGGGTGTCAGAATTGCTGTATTTCTTTCTGGGGATGTTAGGAGTGAGTCCTTTTCTCCAGCTTGAGAATGCTGCACCCTGTGCTTTTGGTCCATTTTTTGTCTTTCCAGTCAGCTGCATCAGACTTAGCACTTCACACTAGCATCTCTGGCTTGCCGAATTTCTCTTCCGTTGGTTAATACATTGGCTCACCAGTTGGCCAGTATACTCTTCCTATTTTAAAGGCAGTTGATTTTACTTATATAAGTGATTTTTACTTCTATGAGCTACCTTTAATTCTTCTTTTCATACAACTTAACATGAACTGAGTATTAAAATGTGAACATGTGGGAGTTATGGCTAGGGGACCATATGGGATGACAGATTGAACTTGGATCACCTGCATGCAAGGCGAGTACCTTACCCTTACTATTGCTCTGGTCCTGGTAATAACCTTCTTGATATTTGTGTCAGTGATGGTTTTTGTTTGTACTCACACAGCAAAGGCAGTGGCAAGAAGAATGAATATAAATCACCTTATACCTGTGAGAATGACATGAAAAAGATAAAAAATTGTGGCTGGAGGGATAGTACAATGGGAAGGACACTTGCCTTGCATGAAGTTAACCTGGCTTAGATGCCCACCACTACTTACGATCCCTTGAGACTGCCAGAATGATCTATGAGTACAGTGACAGGAGAAAGCCCTGAGCACAATCAGGCTAGGGGCTTACTCAGAACAAACAAAACAGAGATAAGAAATGGCAGAATTGCTGAGACTTGGAGAAGAGGGAACCTTTGACCATTCTCAGTGGGGTTATGAGACCCACCCTTAATATCCCCCTCCTCCCCAACTTTGGGAGCCTCAGATATATTTTGTTTTATTTGTTAACACACTCTATTTTTCAACCTAGCACAAGATACTTAAATTATAATGTGTTTTAGATGCACTTCTTAGCCTAACAAGAATACTCATACATCTTCTTTTTATAACATATCTGTGACTTTCTGTTTGGCTAAGAAGATGTGTTTAATTGTGTGATCATTTATTTTCTACAATGGAATAGCACAAATGCCTTATTAAGAGTAATTGTATACCAGTGGTTAAGGAAAAAAAACCTAGTTCTGTTGTCAGAGGCGACAGATCTGTATTCCTTTGCTTTGTTTCTTTATATACTGTATCTGATGTGAGATCCTTCAGTATTTGTCTTTCTTCTTCTTCTTTTTTTTTTTTGCATCATACCCAATGATGTTCAGGAGTTACTAGTTACTCCTGGCTCTGCACTCATGGACTCATGGTGAGTATTGCTCAGGAGACCATATGGGTTGCTGGGGAATCGAACACAGATCAGCTGCATGCAAAGCAAACGCCCTCCCTGCTGTAGTATCACTCCGACCCCTGTCTTTCTTCTTTTAACCTATTTTCCAATTCTATGGTGTCGTAGCAAAACACAAGACTTCATGTTGAGTAACTGGCTTCTTATGACTTATTCCATTGAGTACATGTACCATAGCGTCTTTATCTGGTCATCTGTGTAGGCATTGTTTGTAAGGTTTGGGCTTTTGTTAGTAGTGCTGTAGTTATTAAATGTGCTTGAATGGTTCTGTGTTCTTGATACAGATACCTAGGAGTGGAACTGATGGATCATATGTTGGCTCTAGTTTTTTTTTTTTAAACCTCCATACAGTTTTTCATAGAGTTCAAAGTAGTTCCCACTATCTAGTACAGCGAAGAATTCATTTCCTCTGTATTTTTGCCTGCAGTTGTTACTTCTGCTCTATTTTGGGAGTACAGGATGAGGGGACACACTGGTGAAGCAGTGTTCAGGGGAACATATGTATTGTCAGGAT
Source organism: Sorex araneus (assembly GCF_027595985.1). Classification (NCBI taxonomy): domain Eukaryota; kingdom Metazoa; phylum Chordata; class Mammalia; order Eulipotyphla; family Soricidae; genus Sorex; species Sorex araneus. Next base: position 91,988,132 of record NC_073303.1, on the reverse strand, counting down.
CGAACCCAGGTCAGTCAGTGCCCCATTATACATCTGGCCCTCTGCTCTTTTTTCCCCCACTTTTTGTCTTTTTTAATTTAATTTAATTTTTTAAAATGTAGGAGTACTGCTATTTATTCAGCCATTGATTAAGCTGATTGAATTGGCCATAAACTCCACATACTTTCTAAAAAAATTTAAATTGAATACCCATGAAATAGACCATTACAAAGCTGTTCATAATTGGGTTTCATTCATACAGTGATCCAGCACCCTCCACCACTGCACATCTCCCACCACCAGTGTCCCCTCTTTCCCTACCACCATCCCCCAACACCCCACCCCCACCCCCAGCCTCCCTTTATGGGAGGCACTTTCCTTCTCGCTTTCTTTCATTTTCCTTTTGTGAATTACGGTTTGCAATACAGGTGCTAAGAGGTCATAGTGTTTGTTCATTGCATTCGTTTTTCTTTTTTTTTCCAGGATGGTAAGGCTGGAGTAGCTTTTCAATTGGGTGTCTGCTTTGGGGTGTGGATGTAACTGCCGAGGCTTCCGAAAGTACAGGGAGGTGGGAGGAGGTAGCCCATCCCAACCCCAAGGAAGCGTGGAGATTTCAGATTCAGCAGGCTGTATCTTGGTGAGGTCCGTTCTGAGATGGTACAGTCAGGCCAGGGGTCTGGCAGTGATTTTGGATTAAGTGGAAGCAAGCGGCTTCCGGAGGCTCTACTTGGGCGGGCACAGGCCAACCCACCCCCTTCTGATTTATCCCCGTCTGTTCACCCATATGCGGGCCCGAGATTAACAGAGGCTTTTGATATCTTTCACGATGTCTATGTAAGTCTCTGAAGCAAGGACATAGTAGAGCTTATCTGGTGGTGCTGTGTTGATGTTGTTTCTCAGTCGAGTATGGTTGGAGACACAGAGGAAACGTCAGGCAAGTGGAACAAGTGAAGCTCGGAGGGCTGCAGCTCGTTCAGACTGTGTCGTATTTTGTTAATCAGCCACTCCAAAAATGACGAGAGAAATTTCCTTTTGTAAAATTCATTCATTATATGGATGATATTTTGCTCGCAGCACCCCCTGAATAAGATGCATAAATCATTCTTGAACAACCTGTGCGAGAATTAGAACAATGAGGACTACAAATAGCTACAGAAAAAGTACAGGTTTTGCCACCATGGGAATATCTAGGACAAAGCATATGGGAACATACTATAGTTCCCCAGAAAATACAGATCAGGAGAGATACTCTTAAAAACTCTGAATGAATTTGAAAAGCTATTAGGGGATGTTAATTAACTTCGCCCCATTCTGGGGATCCCGGCATATGCTTTACGACATCTATAGCACTGGAGTTGGTTCCTGGGGTGACTGCCAGTTCTTCCAGCAGTATTGGGAAATGGGGGGGAGGTAGCCCATCCCAACTCTGGAGATTTCATTCACAAAACCTGTAAACCTGAAATTTCAGTGATCGTATCTTGGTGAGGTCCGTCCTGTGACAGTGGATTCAGGCCGGGGTATGGTGGCAATTTTGGGTTGTGGAAGCAAGCAGCTGCCAGGAGTTCTGCTTGGTTGGGCACAAGCCATCCTGCCCCCAACTCCAATTTACCCTGGTCTGTTCAGCTATGTGCAGGTCTGAGATTAACTGCGGCTTTTGATCTCTTTTAAAATTTATTTATGGGTCTCTGAAGTGAGGCCAATAAATAAGTTTATATAGCTGGGCCTCAGGTGGTTTGTGGGTGTGGCTCCCTCATACCTAACTTGGCTGTTTACTTCCTTGGTAAACATGGCCCCAAGTTGTTGGGGTCCAGCCAAAGGCACAGCCACAATTTTGGGGTATCAGGAATCCTGAAGGCATCATTAGGCTGCTGATGCACTTGCCCTGCGGGTACAGGTTGACCTGCTTGCAGCACCATACCCCTCCACTCCCCCAACCCCCCTCTTTGATCTAGGCCATTGTCCTTGGTGGAAAGAGTTATCTTCTTGTTTTGATTGCATTTCCCTGATAGTGATGTTGAATTTTTTGTTGTGTGCCTTTTTTGTTTTCTGTATGTCTTCATTGGAGAACTATTCAGTTTTTTGATGGTTTGGGTGGTTTTCTTGTTGAATATTGTAAGTGCTGCATGTAATTTGGATAGTAGCCCTCTGGCATATACATGAGATTTAAATATTTTTATTACTCATGAGATTGCCTTTTTGTTATGGCAGTAATTTTTACATAGTGCAGAAACTTTGTCATTTGATATCACATTTATTTTGCTTTTTCTTTCCAATATAGTCACTTGGTAAAGATATCCCTGTAGTTGGTACCATGAAATGTTCTACCTCTGGTTTCTGTGATATATTTTATTAAGTCAGGTCTAACATCTAGAAGTTTATTTCTTTTCATCTAGAAGTTTATTTCTTTTTGAGGAAATTTTGTACATGGTGGACAGAGAGGTCCTGCATGAAGCCTACATAGTTTTTCTAACAGCCTTTTTTTTTTTTTGAGGTCTTCTTTTTTATTATTTTTTATTTTTGTCCACTTTTTACTCTTGGCTCTTGTTTCAGATTAATTGTCTATGTATCTTAGGGTTTATTTCTGGGCTTTGTTCCATTATTATGAGTCTCTATATCCCAGTACAGACTCTTCCAATCATTATAGCTCTATAGTATAGTTTAACATGGGAAATGGGAATCAGGATATTTCCCAACTTTTATATTCAGGATTTCTTTGGATATTTGGGGAGATTGTGTTCCATACAGTTTAGTATTACTCATTTTGTGTCCATGGAGAATGTCATTACATTTTTAATAGGGACATCATTGTGTCCATTTAATGCTTTCAGTAAGATAGTCCTTTTAACAATCCTAACTCTTATAGTCATGAGCATGAATATTCAATATTTTTAGATTCATTTGTATTGACTTAAATTTTAAATTTATTTTAAAATTTAAAATAAATTAAACTTAAATTTTAATTGTATTTTTTTCTTTTTGATTTTTGGGTCACACTGGATGATGCTTAGGGGTTACTCCTGCACTCATGAATGACCCCTGGCTGTGCTCAGGGGGCCATATGGGATGCCAGGGAGCGAACCCAGGTTAACTGCGTCTCCACTGTGCTATTGCTCCAGCCCCTATAATACTAATTTATAGTTTTAAAATTTGATAAGCATTTCTTCTCCACTATTAACACTATTAAGTTCACTCTTAGATACTTGATTTTTTTTTAATGCAGTGGTATGAGTTAAAGTTTTATTTCTTTTCATTTGCTGCATATTTCATTCAGTGCAACAGATTTTTATATGCCAACTTTTGTGATTTTTCCATCTTATTGTTTAGGGTTTTATTTGTAAAAAAGTAATAATGAAGCATCTAGGTCTCCAATTCATTTTGAAGAATGAATTAGACTTTTGATGTTTAAATTTTATATCATATGCAAGAAGTGGTTTAATTTCATTTTATTGTCCAATTGTTGTGGGTAGGGCTTCTAATATTAGGTTGGTTGTTAGTGGTCTAGTTAACATGCTTACCCCAGTTGTTGTCCATTCCCTCTGGAATTGACACCACAGTTACTAATATTTCTAACATGTACCAGAGCTATGAATAATGGCTCTAGCGAGCTGGACACTGATGTTGTAGTTCCAACAGAGCACTTGTGGCTACAAATTCCTATGGTGGACCAGATATATAGACCTGTCAAAAATTTTGCACACCTAACTTCTTAAACTGTGGATGATGACCCTATCTGTGTGACGTTGTATAACTGAACGAAGGGATTGCAAAAGGTTTGTAGCAGTGCAAGAGCTCTGAAGTTGGAACTAGCTGCTGTCTTTCTTGGGAGCAAAGGGATAGCGTGTGGGTAAAACTAAGAAACTGGGGTCTGCCTTGTGCTGTGTAATTCTAATGCAAAACTCAGAGACTTCTCAAGGAAGGACGCTTACTGAGAGCTGGTCTCTGTTGACTGAGCTTGCTGTGACAGGGAGAGGAAGTGGGGGGTTGGACTTCGGGTGTGGGACTCTGAGATGATGGAGGGGCTGACACTCTAGTGGAGGGGAGGAAGGTGTGGTCTTGCAGTGTGGTATGCATAGAGCATACAACTGTCATTAATGGTGTTGTAATAATGGTGACTAAACTAAAAGAAAGACTTAGAGACTTTGCTATACTACTGCTGCTGCTACTCAGAGTGGCAGTAAATATTGAGTTTTACTCATTTCTGCTTTTAGGACAGCCAAAGGCATGTCTTGACATGAAAAAATGTGGGGATAGAAATGGCTAATTTTCACAAGGGGCAGCATGGGAGGCTGGGTGTATCAAAGCAAAGTGACCTTGTCAGGTGCAGGAATGATACAAAATGGCATGAACCTGTTCTCTGTGGGGTGGGGGTTGCAGGGATCAGTTTCTTTATTCATACTGAATTCATTCTTGTGTTCTTTCTATACTTCCTATTTTTAGTTCATTGTAGTTTCCTGAACATTGCTTTCCTTACTCCTGGTGTTCTCATTTCTTTCAGGATTACCACATTAAGTGAAAACTATCCTGAGGTGTCAGGACAGAACCCAGGCCTCCTGTACACAAGCTACGCTTCCTGCCTGTGCACTGTAGTAACTCTCCTGCCCCTACACGCGTACTCTCATAGGATAGTTTTCCAGAAATTGAATAACTGGATTAGAATTAGTCAGCATTTAAAGTGTTTTTAACTTGTTTTTTTCTTTTTCTTTTTGGGTCACACCTGGCACTACTCAGGGATTCCTCCTGGCTTTGCACTCAGGAATCACTCCTGGCGGTGTTTGGGGGACCATTTGGGATGCCAGGGAACAAACCTGGTTCGACCACGTGTCAGACAAAGTCCTACCCACTGTACTCTACTCTGGCCCCAGCATTTAAAGATTCTTGACTTACATTGCCTAATTCATTTATGGGTGAGCTCTACCAGCTACACTTTCTGCTGGCTCAGCTGGTCATGTGTGTGAATATACTTAGAAAGGAGCCTTCCAAGTCACTCTTTGAGGTTCTTTATGTTAGAATGATTTGGTTGGCACCACTTAGACTATTGCTATTTAGGGAGATAGTAAATAAAAAGCATTTATGTGATGACCTTTCAGTCTTTTAGAACTTGAGTACTGAGTAATGGAACATAATACACCAAAATAGAGAACAAGATACTTGGTTTTCTGTTTTCCATTCTGCAGTATGGTTGCTTCTCAAATATAATCTGCTATTCTTTGATATTATAGATGGATAGAGAATCAATCAAAACACTAACAGACACACATCAGAATAAATATTTTCTCATAACTTGGAGAAGCCTGTGGAGAGGTTTTTTCTCTGTTCTTTGTATGGATTATTATAACTGAAATTAAAAGGTGATATAATTTCATTGGATAAAATAAATTTTAGTTGTTGTTTGGGCTAACGTTATTATTAGGGAAGAGAAAAAAATAGTTTGCTGTGATGTATGTAGTATTTTGATTTGCATTTGATCAGACCTATAAAATTACAAAGCATTTCAGAGTGCTGTCTGGGGAAATGGGAAATGATTATTTTTTTTGTGGCTTGATACTGGTCTCTTTATTGTCTGTTGTTTTTTTTTTTTCCCCTCTGGAAACCTTATGCCTTTGGTGGAGATAATCTATCAATTATGTGCTTAATTGTCTTTATATACATCCATTGTCCTAAGTATACTTGTGTACTATCTTTTCTTCCATGTTAATTTTGCTAACATTGGGAGGGAAAGATGAAGAGAAAGACGGGAGCGAGAAAAGGTTGCTATTTGACATTCTGATTTTTTGTTTGGATAGTTGCTGGAAAATGTATATAAGTGTATACATATACCCTGGGACAGCTGTTAGCTAAGAGCTCTTGCAAAAGATAATTCATTCGTATAGCACATAACTGTTAAATCCCCTACCTATTGGGGTTGCTGTGTGCTAGGGAGGTGTCTCTGAAGCTTGCAGTATATGAAATTTATGTAAATTTCTGATGAGTTTGATATGTAGTAGGTACTCAGCCAGCATCTTCTCCTTTCTTTTAATAACATTTATTCACCAGAAGATCTGAAAAATAGTTCTGTACATTAAATGAGTATTGCTATTCCTATGTTACTATATTTGTGTTTATTCCTCATGATAAAATTTTTTTCTCCCTTAACTTTAAAAACTTTTTTTTTATTTTATAAAGTAGTTTACGATATTTCATTACATTCAATATTCAAACACCAATTCCACCACCATTCCACCTTCCCACCACCATATTTCGGTTCCATCCTGAACCCCAGTCCCTGCCCCAAAGCAAAACCAAAATAATATATTTTATATTATTTGTTATGAAAAACCGCTGAAAATGCTACCCCAAAAGTATCCTTAGAGGAGAGAGTGTGGAGGTTACTGTATTTCACCCTATACATGCCCAGGGGCCATTAAGCCCTTCTATAAGAGATCACTAACATGTTGTGTTAAGGCTTACAGGTTAAACCTTGTGTACTTTATCTGTAAAAAAACGAATATTTCCCTCTAAGATTGGTTGCCTCCTATTTTGAACCCTCTCAAGTGTGGTGTGGTAATATTAGAGTATGGATAGGGTATGTGGTTTGACGTATTGCACGGCCACATTTGCGGCCATGCAGGCCAGGAATAGATTAACTCATGGCACTCATGGGTGAGGCTTGGCCGGAGCACGTGGAGAGTGGCCATGGGCACGGTGGCAACTGGGTTCTGGAGGTTTTCAGCTCCAGAGCTTGGGTCCCTTGGTGTGGGGAGGGGTCCCACCCCTCAGGGCGCCCTGTCCCTTAACATTTTTAAACAATACTCTCTTTCTCTCTATCCCCCTTGTTATTTGCTTCCTTCTCATGTCAAAAAAAAAAAAACAAAACAAAAACCAAAAAAAACAAAAGTCAGACTGATGGAATTTTTTCTTTATTGAAGTGTTGTATTTATTAATTAAATCCTCTTTGCACCTGACTCATGTTTGGAAGTTGCTGATTTTACTTTACGGAGTCTTTTCTATCAAACGTAGGACATGGTGGTCAGATCTGTCTGAAAACATCTTCTTCTCAAACCTTTAATTATTATAGTTGTCTTGTTGTAAAGCCCCAAACCCAGTGCTTGATGGATTGTGGCAAGTAAACACAGTTGGCTGCTATTAGTACATTTGTTGTGGTTTGCAGCTGCCCACACTGGCTTGTAATTGCTGTCAGCCTGTGGTGTAGTAAAATGTTGTCATGGCAGCAATGGGAGAAAGTGAAGGGCGTTTTTCTGAACATTAGAATGTTTGCAGCTAATTAGTCTTTAGTAGGAAGGAGCAGAGAGTGTATGAGCCAGCTTCATACTTTTAATTTGCATGACTTTGTACTTTTCCTTTACAAGTGCAACGTGCTATAACGGCTTGATGTTTAGGTGCCGGATTCTCCCACTTGTCTGGTTCCTGCTACTTCCCTGCTCTCTGATGTAGGACTGACTTTGCTCCTCCCCATCCACTGGACCTTCAAAGGTTTAAATCTAAGCATAACGTACTTAAATCTTTCTCCTTTGTTTTAAGGACTGTAGAGTGCATTCTTTAGTATACATCGCTCAGTCCTATACATTTAGTATAGGACTGAGCGATAGTACAGTGGGTAGGGCACTTGTCTTGCATGCCACTGACCCAGATTGAGTCCCTGGCTCCCCATATGACCCCCTGAGCCCACTCCTTCTTCCCCAGAGTGATCCTTGAGCAAGGAGCCAGACGCTATCCCAGAGTATTGCTGGGTGTGAGCCAATTGCCAGTCCTCCTAAGAAAAGATACTTTGTAGAGCACAAATGTGCAGTTCTGATTAGTTTCCTTAGATAGTCAATATTTGGGGGAAGGGGCTTAATGCCTAGTTGCTCAGGACTTACACCTGGGTTTTTGCTCAAGGATCATCTGGTGGTGCTCATGGGGGACCCTGTGGGGTGCCAGGGATGAAACCTGCTGTGGCCATGTGTAACCATAGGGCCTTATTCACTGTACTGTCTCCCTGCCCGCCCACTCCCCCAGATATCCAATAATCTGTAAGACACTAGAGGATGGTGATTAAGAAGGAGACTTCTGGAGTCTTGCTTAGATTCCATTTACGTTTTTTCCTATCATTCTTACTTGGTAGCTCTGTACCCTGGGGCCGGTCATTAACTTCCCAGTGCCTGTTGAGGAATATAGTAAAGTGTGGAGCACAGCTAAAATACCACCTCAAAGGGTTTTTATGAAGATTGAATATGCTAACATATGTAAGCATTTATTACTTGGGGTGTTATTCCCAATTATTCAATTGATGATAGCTGCTGTTATGACTATTATTTTATAATTTGTGTTTGCCAAGTTCTGGGCTAGTTGAAGTGGAGGTGAAGGTGAATAACAATTAGTCCTTAACATGAGAAACTGCTTAAGAATTTTCATCTACTGGAGTGTGAACATGTATACAAAGTGACAAAAAATGCTATGCACACACATGGAAAATACCCTACCAACACCCTTTATATCCTTACTGTTTTGTTCCTCTGCTTCATACATCATCTGTCTCTCCCTATTAGAATATAAACTGTGTAAACAGTAACAGTCTGCTCATTGTTGTTCTGCCCAGTACTTAGACGTGACTGACACATAATAGTTACTCAGTAAGGGATACTGGATGAATGAAGCCTTAAGTGCCCTGGAAGTGCTGATGAGAAAACACTGGGTTTGCATGTATGGGTGAGGAAAACTGATACTGAACACCAGACATTGAAGGATTAGTGTACATTGGCCAGGTTTCTCCAGGAGAAAGAGCAGCGATCAGACGTATGTGATAGGAGTGAAATTTGTGGGTTATATCCGCTGTCATGTCAGAAAATCTGATGAATTGCTCACGTGGAGCTTACCAGAGTCTTCCCTCTTTCCTCTACCCCATTTGATTACTTGTTGTCACTATTAAATTCTTGGTTATAGGATTTTTCTGATGTAAAATTTTATATGCCGTTGTCCTTTAGGCTTCTGTTAACTTTTAGAGGACCCTTTTTTCCTCAGTCAAATAAACAAGTGAAAATATGACTAAATAAAGGTAAAGATAATGGTCATGACATTGGTGGTGATATTCACAAATTACTTCACAATGTTTTTGTGAAAGGTATCCTCCTTTTGCTTCACTGAGAGACCAGATCAGACTGTTACTACAAAGAGCCTTAGTGCCTCAGACCTATTTGTTGTCTTGCTTATTGACCTTTGCTAAGCTGTAAAGCGGTTCTTTCTTATCCTAAGTCCAGAGAGAAAAGAGAAACATGCATGAGGAACTAGATACAAACATTCCCTGTTAGTTATAATCACTGTGTTGCATACTAGAAACCTATTCTTATGTGATATTTTCTTCATTATTGGGCTATTTAGTAATCTTATTTTCAATAGATTCTATATCTTGAAAAAGTTTGGAATCTCTTTGGAGATTTGGAGTATGATACTCCAAATATCGTATATTTATTGGGATAGAAATTTAGATGTAATCAATTGTTATAATGCATTACAATGCACATAGATTTTTTTCCAAAAGCATATCTAATTAGTTAAAAATCTAGGTTAGCCCTTAACTTTTTCTATTTGTAGAAGAGGATCATTTGAGTTGACCTATTCAGATAAAATTATTTTTTTTCTAGTATGTCAAACTTCTAGATTTCTGCAAAACATTTTATTCCTGTATTCCTTTTTTCAACATTTGCAATTGTTATTTTATCTATGTTTGCAGTGTTTAAATATCCTTATAATTTTGCATAATTTTTTCATTGTTACTAATATATTTGATATTAATATGTGTGTATTTTGCTGATTGTTAATATCCTAGTACATATTGACTTCAGTTGTGAATTTCATTAAATACTTATTGAGGTCGACATCCTTCATTCTCTTTTTCCTACACCTTTCCTTCCTTCCTGCTGTCCCACTTCCCTCTCGCTCCTTCCCTCTCTTTCCATCTCTTCTTCTCTTCCTTCCCATTCCTCTCTCCTCCCTCTTTTTTTCCCTCTCTTTTCCTCCCTTCTCTTAGATAACTTTTTACATACTTGTTTTAGTGCTTAATTTGTTGAGAAAGAATTGTTTCCATTGTAGTGGTGAACTTGCTTTTTTTTTGCATATGTTTAATGTCTATTAAACACATACATTTACTAATAATGTACATTGGTATCTTCCTATATGCAAATAATGAAAGAGAAGAGATTAAAAAATAATCCTATTCACAATTGAGCCTCAGTAAATTAACTAGGAGTTGGTTTAACTAAAGAGATGAAAGACCTATACAGAGACCTAAGCTATAAAACTACTTAAAGAAATAAAAGGAGACAGGAGATAGAAACACATCCCCTGCTCATGGATTGGAAGGATTAACATTGCCAAAATGGAAGTACTCTCCAGAGGGATTATCCAAATTCAGTGCAGTTCTTACTAGGATACCCATGATGTTTCTCAAAGCAATAGATCAAACTCTGCAGAATTAATTTGGAACAATGCCACCCCACCCCCAGCCCCCAATAGCAAAAGCAGTCTTTCCGGAAAAAGAAGATCGGAGGCTTCGCTTGCCCCAGCTCCAAACTGTAGTAACAAGCAGTCATGATTAAAACATCACGATACTGAAATAAAGACAGACCCTCACATCAATGGAATAGAATAGAAAACCCAGAGACAGGGGCTGGAGCAGTAGCACAGCAGGTAGGACGTTTGCCTTGCACACGGCCGACCCGGGTTTCAATTCCCAGCATCCCATATGGTCCCCTGAGCACCACCAGCGGTAATTCCTGAGTGCAGAGCCAGGAGTAACCCCTGAGCATTGCTGGGTGTGACCCAGAAAAGCAAAAAAAAAAAAAAAGAAAACCCAGACACAGACCCTCAGATAGATGGTCAGTTAATCTTTGATAAAGCAGTAAAACATAAGTTGAGCAAGGGAAAAAAAAAGTGATGCTGGGAAAAAAATGGTCAGCCACACGCAAAGAACTGGACATAATTTCCTTAAAATATTTCTTTAAAATTTAACTTTTTAATTGAATCACCATGAGACGCAGTTACAAAGTTGTTCGTGATTTAGTTTCCGTTCTACAATGTTCCAGCACCTGTTCCTTTCACCAGTGTTCATTTCCCACCTCCCATGTCCTCAGGAGCCCCCTCACCCCTCTCCTCCCCTCGCCTGCAGACACCAGGCAGACACGTCTCTTCACTCTCTTTTATTCCCTTCCTTTTCTCCTTCAAACTCACATTTTCTCTTATGCTGCAGATACTCTGCAGAAGTGACATATTAGATACATCTGGTTTGTTACATTGGACCTTTTTCATTTTTACCCTTCCTCTCAATAACTTTAGTTTTCCTTTCTCTGGATTGTACTGAATAATTACAGTTTTGATCTTCAGATTCATTGATTTACTTCCTGTCACAATGTGTAATCGAGGATAAACTGTTAAGTGTTTTTTCCCCTTTTTTATATTTGTGTTTTTGCTGAGGTTTTATACCTTTCCATTTCTTTCTGTCAGTGCTCATTTCTTATTTCTTGGAATTATTTGGAAGTTGCTTGTGTTCAGTATCAGTAGAAATCTTTTTTCCTTTTAGAAGTTGCTGAGATTTTCCCATTTCATTTGTCAAGATGTAATATATTTTATACATATATAGATGTAATATATATATATATATATATATATATATATACTGTATTCTTGATTTTGTTTCCCTAAGTAGCATACTGCATTTTTTTTTGTTCTAGCAAGTATCTGAACTAGTATATTAGCACATAAGGCTGTCTGTGTCTTCTGTTGGCTATAGCTATAATACTCTATTTCGAAGAGGTTATGGTGCTCTCTTACACAGGTTTTGCTTTTGTACAACCCAGTGCCCAGGAGAAGAGCTAGGTTCTGCACAAATCTCAGTTAATATTGTGGTGGTGTGCTTTTAAGATTCGAATCGTGAGAAATTAAGACAATCAGATCTGCCCATGGGGCGGTTTGGGAAGTGTTGAGTGGGAGCCGTGGTGCATTGATTGGTGAAGGGACACTGGCGCTTCGGTGGTGGGCGTGGTGTTGGAACACCGTATGCCTGAAATTATGTTATTAACTGTATTGTCAAATTCTCCTGTGTAAGTGAAAGCTCAAAAGAAAGAGAATGTAACTGAGAGTAGGTCCATGGTAATTTTCTTAACTTTCGAAATTATCTTGATCGTCTCTCAGGTGTCTCCTGTGACCATAGAAGTGTGGCACTTGTCTGCTTGGTTTGTGTAAAAAGTTTGGGCCCAGCATCTCTCCTATACTTTGCTCTGTGATTTCTTCTTTGTCTATTTCTAGGAACAGATGGCCATGGGTAACCAGAGATTCTTAGGCAGAGCTAAGGGTTGCGTTCTCCAAATCTCCTTTCTTGTCTCAACTGCAATTGCTTTGGGGGATTGCCTGTTAGCAAGGACCCAGAAGAATAAATAACTGTTAGAAAGCAAAGTCTTTTCCAGGGAATTTTTCTAGCAGTCTCTCACCTTAGGGACCCCTTTGATGCTTTTTGAATGAGAAGGATATGTGTGTGTGTGCTCGCACGCGCGTGCATGTGTGTGCGCAAGTGCGTGAGCTCGCTCACAAATGCTGCAGAAGTTTAGGTTGGAGCTTTCTTTTGAGACTGGGATGGAAACTAAAAGGTAATAAAATAGATTTGATTTCTGGTTTCCTTTCCCAAATTGTTCTGCGTCTGTGACTTTCAGAGACTCAGAAGTCTGCTCCCTGCTTTGGTCCAGGGCTTGGCTGTATTCACTGAAGATGGCAGGGTCTTGACTGAATAACTCATTCACCAAAGGCTGCCTGATTCCACTCTTCTTCTTTTTTTTTTTTTAAAAAAAAAGTTTTATTGGATCACCATGAGATACAGTTACAGACTTGCATGGTTATGTTTCAGTCACACAGTGGAGCACCCATCACCCCACCAGTGCACATTTTCCACCACCACTGTTCCCAGTGCCTCATTTGTAATGAAAGCCAGAACCATAACCTTCTCAAGGTTGAAAATTTTGAACATTTCTCAGTTTAAAAGAATTCAACTTTAATTGGTCCATTCATTCATTTGGGGCCTCCCAAGTGGTTCTCAAATGGTAGTAGGGGCCACTCCTGGTGATAACTCATCAATTATTGTGTTAGACAATACTGCCTAGAGAATTGAAAGATTCTACAGAGATTGTCCTTAAAATACTGTCAGTTATTTCTGCCCATCTAGGAATAACTGTAACTACGCACACTGTAATTCCAGTTTCTGTTTACTTTAGGAAAAAGTCTAAAGAGTCCTCTTTGAAAACTAATAAGCTTTAAAATTGATATTGAAAAAAAAAATTGAGGTTGAAAATCTAGACAAAGGCAATTTGTTGTCTGTCCATAAGCTTGAGAGTGATTCTTTTTTTTTTTTTTGGTACTGGGTTCCAAATGAATCAATCATTCATCTTAAAGGACTCAACAACAGGGGCTCATATTCTTTCAGAGAGGAAATTATAAAAGGAAAATGGACTCTCTGTGATGGGGGACCCACTTTATATTTTTCAAGGCAACTTAACAGTAGTGTTTCAGGATTTTCAGCCGTTCACAGGACAGCGCAATAACAGGGGAAGAGGTTCTCACTCAAAGCACTGTACAAATGAGGCCCAGCCCTACTGGACCAGGGAGTAAGTTTGTCCCTCTTCATGTGAGTAATATTGCTAAGGATATTACAGCCCCTTCCTAGGCTTACTATAAGGATCTTCTTCACATAATTTAGACATGATGCATAATAATTTTAAGAGTCACAGTGGGTCTCTTGGCGATCTGTTTTTTGTTGTTATTGTTGTTTCTTTTCTCCTAGGAAATAATCTGCAATTTCAATCTGTTTTTTCATCTCTTCCCTTTTCCAACTTCTTCAAAATGTATATGTAACATAGCCATTGTAAAAAAGAAACCCTAATGATTTCATATCGTTATAGCACAGCAGGTAGGGCGTTGCCTTGCGCTCAGCTGATCTGGGTTCGATTCCTCCATCCCTCTTGGAGCGCCTGGCAAGCTACCGAGAATATCCAACCCGCAAGGTGGCATATTCGATATGCCAAAAACTGTAACAAGTCTCACAATGGAGACATTACTGGTGCCGGCTCGAGCAAATTGATGAACAACAGGACAACAGTGCTCCAGTGCAGTGCTATGATGAAGCAAATTTGTTGCCATTGCATTTTTATCAATTATAAAAGCTGTGTTTAATGACATTAATGAGTTGGATTTTTTTTGTTGTTGTTGTTTTTGTTCCTGGACCACATCTAGCAGTGTTTAAGGATTATTTTTGACCCTCTTTGAGGGATCATAACTGGGGTTCCTGGGGGTGCTGGGTTGGCTCCACCCCAGGATGACTGGATACAGTGCAAATGCCCTGCCCAGTTTGTTATCTCTCTGGCCCCTCAGTTGGTATTTTTGTGGCATATATTTTTAAAATTGAATTATTGGTTTCAGATTATTTTCTAAGCATTCTAAAATTCAAACTAAAGGAAACCATGGACCATGCATTCTGCATCTGTTTATTACAAATAAATAGGTAGTCTTGCAGATAATCATAGATAGATGAAGAGACAATTCACCATCACCCAGAAAATTTTATTTTGTTGTTAGCACATTAATGCTGGCACTGCAATTTGTGTTAATTAAGCCATATCCAAGTGTGAGCCACCGGCGGTATGCAACCAGTGTTATCATCTGAGCAGTACTTGTTCCCAGAGATTTAGGTATTGTTGTGGTTGTTAGAGCTGAAGTAGTTGGGGAAGGGTGGGATTGGGCTCTACTAACCTAGTGGTTCAGTTCTTCAGTTCTCAGCCTGGTGATTGCTGCTGATGTGCTTTCATGTGTCATATTTAATGTTAGTAGTATTTGCCTACACTGCTGTGCTATTTTTCTTACCATCTGCGTTAATGTTGCTGCTATCCCCTGCCCTGTTGTTCCAAGTAGGTTTTGTGTTCCAGGAGTCGGGGTCTGTGTCTGTATCTGTCGTCTCGTACCTTTGTGTGCGGAAAGCTTGATGGAAAGATGCAATGTCTGTAGTGTATAGCGTGTCCCGAGGTCGTTGTGAGGTGTTGTTTCTTGTGTGAATGACCCCAACTCCTTCAGAAACTGATAAAATCTATCTGGAGAATTTTTTTAGTCTTACGGAAATGAAAACTTCTGCTTTGCATAAACAGAAATGAAGAACTAGAGTTCCTGTGTTTAATTTGCTCAGCGTTATTTCTGGTTAAACAGATAAATATTTAGTTTTGAGTAGTTGAATATTTCAAGGTGTTTGTGTAAGAGAGAGAGGGTGGGGGAGATTTATATATAAATATGTGTATTTCTGTGTACAAATATAGATAAATACCATATATGAGAGAGACACAGGTAGAGAGATTCACTTTGCATTCATGATCACTCTGGACAAGAACTGAATGTTGAAATTAGGGAAAGATGTACATGATCACCTTCCAGTATCTGTGTTGTAAGCCACAACAAAAGGAATGTGGGGAACAGAGAAGATGGAGAGAGAGGGGAGGGGGGAGGGGGGAAGCAAAAAGTGCCTGCTATGGTCGAGGGAGAAACTGGCGGTGAGAAATTACAGTGGTGAAGGGTTGGGTATTGGACCTGGGGACAGGTGTTGGAACATGACATGGCTGAAACCCAGTCATGAATAACTTTGTGTATATCACTCTACTTAAAAGTAGATACAATTTTTTTTTAATTCAGTTTGAATTTATAACACCAGCTTTGGTGTTTGGAAAGTACCAGAGAGGCTTCAAGAGATTAAGGGTCAGCAGGATTATGGATTGGAGAGACGGGAGAGTTGTCAGAGTTGGCATCAGGAGATTAATCACCTAGCTTTCAGAAGTGGTTTATGGATCTTACTTGGAGGTTGTAAGGTCAGAAGGATTTATTTTAATAAATTGATTATGTTTTTACTTTTTTTTTTTAGTGAAATGCAAAAGCAATTTGTGCCATGTAAAATTCTGGGCTTCTTAGCACAAATCAACTTAGTGGCAAAAAAGAAAAATCTGTACTGGTACTGATTTTATTTCTTACATCAAGATACTGAAAGTTAATAAAAGAGAATCAGGGATCAGGGTGATATCTCAGTGGTCAGTCGGGCATGATTTTTCCAGGGTGGGACCTGAGCAGAAACCCTGGCACCTTATGGCTCTCAAAAACACTAGTGCGTATGGCTCTGCGGACCTCCCAGCACCACAGGGTGTGACTCTAGTGGCCCTTGGCAACTCAGGGCTTGCATAGCCCCCCATTCTTGCATGCTTGTATCATCTGGTCAGCCCCATTAAGTGTTGTTGGGAGTGTCCCCGCACCACTGCAACATCCCCATCATCTGTGGAATCCGAGAGAGAGAGAGGGGGGGGGGGGAGGGAGAGAGGGAGAGAGAGGAGAGAGAGGGAGAGAAAGAGGAGAGAGAGAGAGAGGGAGAGAGGAGAGAGGGAGGGAGGGAGGGAGGGAGGGAGGGAGGGGGAGAGGAAGGGAGGGGGAGGGAGAGAGGGAGGGAGGGGGAGGGAGGGGGAGAAAGAGAGGGAGGGAGGGAAGGAGGGAGGGAGGGAGGGAGGGAGAAGAGAGGAGAGAGAGGGAGGGAGAGAGAGAGAGAAGAAAAGTACCTCCCATAGGGGCAGGCTGGGGAGGAGGGTGAGGGGTGATGGGAGGGACACTGTGACACTGGTGTTGGGAAACGTACACTGCTGGAAAGATGGGTGTTGGCACACTGTATGGCACACTGTATGACTGAGACCTCATCATGAACACCATTGTAAGGGTCAATGATGAATCACAGTGATTCAATAAAAAAAAAATCTTAAAATAAAAGAGCAAGTAAATGTGAGCCCGTATTTCTTCAGAGTCCCTTTCTTGTGTTAGTAGAATTTCCTAAGCCTATCCGATGCCAGTCTTTCCGTACATTTCACGTGAATGTGATTCTTTGTCACAGACAGGGAAGCTGGTGTTTAGTGTTCCTTGATGACCCGAGCATTAAAACAGTTGTCTCAAGCAAAAACACCTCTGTGATTGAGTTTTCTCCTGAGCAAGCCACCTTTTAGATAAAAATCTGTTTGCTCAGAAGAAAGTTTGGCAATCAGAGAAAGGTATTTAGATGTAATTTTTTGTCTACGTTTTCTCAAAACCAGTGGAGCCTTTATTTCAGGTTAAGCCATTGATATTACTCATTTGCAAAGATTTATATCAACTTTTAAGTAAAGTTTAGAATGTTGTAAATTTTAGTCACATATTCTCAATATTTAAAAGTATCTGGTGAGATTAGTGACATAATCAACGGGGTGGGGTGCTTGTGGCGCAGCGTGCCACACTTGACTGCGCTTAGGCCTTGCTTACCTCAGGGTCTGCCTTCAGGAATCACTCACGGTGGTGTGCTGGGGATCACACCATGTAGGGTAAGCCCTTCATCCCCATGCTATCTCTGTAGCCCCTCAAGAGTACTTTCTTAGTATTTGCAAGGTGAAATACGCTTATATTTGGAAGATGGACTTTTCAGGTTATCTTATTGATTACCACGTCATGTCATAGGTAAGTGCTCATCCAAGTACAACACCAACCAGTGACCAGTATGGATTAAATA